>NC_051423.1:29085108-29087608 GCF_015228065.2 Penaeus monodon | reverse complement strand
CAAGAAATAGAATAGTAAAAAAGGATAAAGAGACGGTAAAGGAGTAAATACAAGAAGCAGGAGATTATAAGAAACGGCTCCACGAAGAGCAATCGGCCACGAGAAGAAACAGGAAGGGGAAGAGGATCGAAGACTGAGATAGAGGATCGAAACCGAGAGACGAGAGTGTTCGGGAGAGAATAAGAAGGCTTTGGGGCGCAGCGAAGAGGGATTTCAAGGCGACAAAGAAACGCTTGATAAAGACGAGGAGGGAGGAGGAGGAGGAAGAAGAGGAGGAAAGAAGAGAGGGAAGGAGAGAAGGAAGAAGAGGAGGAAAGAGGAGTAGGAAGAAGAGGAGGAAAGAGGAGAAAGAAGAAGAGGAGGAAAGAGGAGTAGGAAGAGAGGAGGAAAGAGGATAAGGAAGAAGAGGAGGAAAGAAGAGAGGCAAGAAGAGAATGAATAGGAGGAGGAAAGAGAAGAGGGAGAAGAGGAGGGAAGAGGAGAAGAAATAAGAGAAGAGCAGAAGGAAGGGTAGGAGGAAAGGCGACAAAGTTCAAGAAAAGAAGCTAAAATAATATCATATAAAAATCTCAGAACACAAAAAAATAAACAAGTAAGCAAAAATAACAAGTGGTAGCTGATTAGAATGTGAAAATAATAATAACAATGATAATAAAAAGAGAGAGATAAAAAAAAAAAAACAGAGAATCGGAGTGCTCTAGAATTTTGGGTGAGTTGCCATTTCTTAATTTTCTGACATTTTCTGAGGAAATAATAAACTTAAGTAAAGAAAAATATCCATTCTTAATATTCTGTAAATAAACGTAACATTTTTTTTTTCGAATGTGAGAGAAAAAAAACGTAATGAAAAAATATCAAACAATAATTATCCGAAATTTTCTGAAAAAAAACATCAATTCTTAATTTTCTGAAATATTAATGAGAGAAAAAAATAATGAAAAAATTTCAACCCTTAATTTTCTGAAATTTGACTGAATATGGAAGGAAAGCAGAGCGTGATTGGAAGCAAGTTAAAGAGAGGGAAGAGAGAAGGAAAAGTGTTAGGAGGTTTTGATGTCTTTGAAATTGATGTCTTAGAAAAGAAATCCCAGATGTGAATAGAAAAGTCGCTCACGATGTTGATTGGATGTCCAGGCTAGCGGTGGAAGGATAAAGATTGAGAGTAAATTGCTGTCTTTCTCTCTCTCTCTCTCTCTCTCTCTCTCTCTCTCTCTCTCTCTCTCTCTTCTCTCTCTCTCTCTCTCTTTCTCTCTCTCTCTCTCTCTCTCTCTCTCTCTCTCTCTCTCTCTCTCTCTCTCTCTCTCTCTCTCTCTCTCTCTCTCTCTCTCTCTCTCTCTCTCTCTCTCTCTGTAAAAGTGTGTGAATCCTTAATACAATGGTTGTGGCTGGCTGGCATTGATAAGGGTTATGACGGCTTGACTCTTTATTAATGACGAGTACAGCACAGTAGAGAACACACGAGGGATGTCTTAAGGTAAGCACTGGGCGCGGGTCGCGAGTCCGGCCAACCACCCCTGGTGGGACCAGAGGCGATCTGGACTCGTTGAGCGCTGGGCGCGGACTGACCATGTGGCAAACAGCCACATGGTCTATTGGTAAAATGGCTTACAGAAATCGTGCTTATGTATAGGCCATATTGCTCGGCCACCTACTCACTCCTCGCCATCGAGGCGCCTTAGATTAGCCTCAAGGAGTGACCCAACTTTGTCTGGTCCTGACTGGCTGGTCATCTCGTTCTCGCGTGCATTATCCTTGGTGCATCTTCGTGGTTGCTTGTCCCTGTCGTCCTCTTCTTCCTGGTCCTTGTTATAATCCATCCATCCTTGACGTCCACACGTCCTCGATGGTCTCGCACAGGTCCTCCTTGACTTCGGATACGTCTAGACTTCCTTGTATTCCTTGTCCAGGCCTAACTCTGCGGCATACTTGTCCACACATCCTCACAGATCTCATCCAGGTCCTTCTGGGCTGCATGCTCGTCCTCACGTACTCGTAATCTTCATCTGGATCTACGGACCCCTGGGCAGGCGGCGTCCTCTTCGGCATCTCGGGGCGGCTGATACCTGTGCTGATGAGCTCTTGGAGTTGACTGGATCTGCGGGCGTCCAGGCAGGCGGCACCCTTCCACAGCATCCTGGGGTGACTGGTACCTGCACTGGTGAGTTCCTGGTCCCTCGCTGGATCAAAGGGCATCCCGGCAGGCGGCGCCCCTCCAATCTATCCTGGGGTGGCTTAATACCTGCTCTGACGAACATCCTGGTCCACAGGCTTCAGGCAATCTTCCGGTGACGTCCTTCCTACAGCATCCTAAGGTGACCGTTTCTGCAGCAGGGTCCTCCTTCAGTGCCGTGTCAGATATTGGTAAACCAGATTATATACATAAGGGCCAAGATAGTAAGAGAAAAAGAAAGGCAACAGAGAGATGTTAGTGCCACTAGCCACTAGAAGAAAATAGGAGAGGGAGACGTCAGTAGTGATCCGCATGGACCAGGTTTGAACT
>NC_051423.1:29053695-29061195 GCF_015228065.2 Penaeus monodon | reverse complement strand
GAGACAAGGGCGATTGGCAGAATGTGTTGACGTAGTGTGTATTTGTTCTTTTGCAGAATTGATTGAAATGGTTGTAACGACGGTGTTGATAAATTATTATTATTATTGTTGTTATCATGATTTCCGTCTTTGTTTCTTTCTTTTTCTTTTTCTTTTTCTTTTCTTTTCTTTTTTTCTTCCTTTTCTTTTTCTTTTTCTTCTTTTTCTTCTTCTTTATCTTCTTCTTTTTCTTCCTTCCTTGCTGATAATACCTGAAACAGGCTTTTCCACATCTAACCGCTGCCTCTTTGCATTCACTTAGTAGCGCTTGGAATTACTCCCTTTGAGTCACCTAACCAGCGCTGCACGAGAGTAAACCCTTATTAACATTAACACACTATTTCCCTATAACACCATCATTCGCTTCACTATTCATGAGAAAAGTAAAGTACTATATCAGAATATAATCACTGCCATATTGCAAACGAAATAAGTGACGTTTCGATCTCGCCAAGAGTTCCTCGTCAGACGAAGTAAACACATTTTTATTATTGTGGTAGTGTTTTCACATTAATTGTTTGTTTATCATGGCACCATATATGTATTTTGTCCACCTGATGATGTACTTAAACATATATTCGGGTTCACTACCACTATGTACTATGGATATAAGCATCTCGACGTTTGTATTTGCTCTTGGTTATCATATTACGTTGTGCTAAAATGGTATAGGAATTTTGTATCAAGTACTATAGCAAAGTCGATTAGGTTCTTCTAATCGACTTTGAGTCTTTTTAGAATGTAAAAAATGACGGTATCTTTGAATACATTTATGCATTGTTTTGATTTTTATTATTTGATTCATAAAAGCATGAATAGAAATACCAATCAAAACTAAAAATGCAAATCATTAAACAGCATTTTCCGAACGCAATATCTTTCTCTTTCATAAGAAGAGCAAAAAGATTTTGACATGTTTTCTAAGATCCTCAAATCATTTAAAATATAATAATGATAATAAAAAGTAAAACATGAAAAAAACAACAGAATAACAATAACAATTGTTTTTTAAAAAATGTATTTACACAGCACCCCGGAGATTTCACTCGAATATTTACGTAAAATTTAAGAACTACAGTATAATCGCTATGATATTACTTCTATTTCCGTCCGTCAATCTATAAGATAAAAAAGTATATTCCAATGTACTTATAGTTTGTGAAGTTTCTTATTATCAAAATCTGAGGTATAAATAATTAAGTGGAAAGTATATACATCAGAATATCACAACTATTACATAAACAAATGATAATTTAGTAGAAAAAAACACACAAATCACGAAAAAAAAATCTGTTTTCTACATGGTAAACTTCCTTTAATCCCTTTGTACATCTTTTCTCATCGGCGGCGAGAAACTGTTGTCCGAATAAGAAGGACTGTGAAAATGTCCTTGTGTTTTCCATTTCTCGTCCATTTGTCTCTTTATTTAGTTTTATTTCAGGACTCTCTCTCTCTCTCTCTCTCTCTCTCTCTCTCTCTCTCTCTCTCTCTCTCTCTCTCTCTCTCTTTCACACACATACTCACACACACAAAATGAATAAATAAATACACAAATAAATAGAATAAATAAATAAATTAATTTATTTATTAAATAACAAAATAAATAAATAAATAAATAAGATACAAGGATCGTCCATTGCTTGTTTCTATCCTGCTTTATAAATCTTTTTTTATAAGTCTTTTTTTATCTATCTCCATTTAGCCCAGAATATGCCACCTCGTCAGCAGCTACGAACCGGTAGTGGGTTTTAATTGATTTGATTTAAACCCCTTTTGGTTATATAACGATTTTTTTAACCATCCATCACTTGTTTCTTTCCCGTTTGTGTAAGTCTGTTTATTTTTAACTATCTCAGTTTACCTAAGAATATCGTTGTGGGTTATGGTAATGAACACAAAATCGTCTCTTTTGCACTTAAAGGTGTTTTTAAAAAATCATTCATCTGTCTTGTTGTTGTTGTTGTTGTTGTTGCTCTTTCTGTTCTTTTTTTTCTCTCTCTCTTTCTCTTTTCTTTTTTCTTTTTTTCCCTAAGAATGCGAGGTCCAAATAGCGCAGATCCGAATGAATTTTAAAATCAGCTCATCCTGGTTTTGCATGAAAGCAATTTTCTTACATTGTCTTTAGTGCGATTTTCACAACTTTTTTTTGTCTCTCTTTCTTTGTTTGTCTGTCTCTCTGTCTTTTTGTTTGACTCTCTCTCTCTCTCTCTCTCTCTCTCTCTCTCTCTCTCTCTCTCTCTCTCTCTCTCTCTCTCTCTTTCACACACATACTCACACACACAAAATGAATAAATAAATAAACAAATAAATAGAATAAATAAATAGATAAATTGATTTATTGATTAATTAATAAAATAGATGAATAGAATAAAAGAACAAAAGAAAAAAATAGCTTCTGTGGATCAGGCGATGATGCAAATTACCATTTTTCTTCCCACTATCCATGGCACCATTAAAGTATTTGTAGAAGGACGAGCGTTTCTATGGCAATTAAAAATGAATGTCATTATTTTATATCTAATCATATTTTTTTATAACGGATGTTGATTATTTCAGCTAAGGAATGGGTTAAATCGTTTAAGAAACTCTATAAACTAGTTGTTTTTATATAAATCCAAGAATTTAGCGGATAAACTGAATCGAGCAAAGCTTTTCTGGTGTGGTAGATAATATCTACGGCATTGTCTATGGCAACGACAACAAAAAATGGAAATGAAGTTGGTCCTCCTGTTAACAAAGCACACATTCTCAGTAGAAAAATCGAAGAAACATGTTCTCGGGCTCGGAATGCTTCATAATACCGTACAACGAAGAATAAAAGTTAATCGACAACGCCACAGACGACCCACAGAGCGAGGGAGAGGGAGCAGGAGCGGGCCCTCTGTAAGCCATGTCTGGACACGTGTCTGGCGGGGAATGTCGACGAATTTTTGACCGTGGTTGTCCATACGTCCGAAAGTATACGTTGAAAAAGTAGGAAAGTTATGACTAAGATACATAAATCATAGGTTATACACCCTGGAAAGTCGTATTCTACAGCACCAAACATTCCATTCACTTCAAGCTGACTTGTTATTTATGCTCTACAAATATTTATAGGGTATCTTGTAAGCGCGTACTTGAAATATCTATACATAATCAAGGACAGCATATAATATCCGCCATTGGAAAGGATTTAAACCCACTCGATCTATCTTATGTCAAAAAATAGATACGTACTAACTGATTACCAGACCCAGCGGGTTGTAGCAGAGATAAAAACACGTAGAATATTCCAGCAACATTGTTCAGGCAGAAAAGACGAAGCATTACAGCTACGTTAGAGAATAGTGTTAGTGCTTTCAGAGGCAACTACGTCCCTCCCAGCGTCTTAGCAGAAGCAGTATTGACCTACTATCACCATCTCTAAATCAATATTGCCAGCTTGCGAGCATCCGTCTTAGCAACACCTTTAGCAATAAAAACAGCAGTGCTGCAATCCCTTCACCATCACCTTCGTCATCCTCACCATCACCGTTATCGTCACCATCACTTTCATTTCCACCATCATTACCTTCGCCATCGTCACCATCACCTTCGCCATCGTCACCATCACCTTCGCCATCGTCACCATCACCTTCGCCATCGTCACCATCACCGTTATCGTCACCATCACTTTCATTTCCACCATCATCACCTTCGCCATCTTCACCATCACCTCCGCCATCGCCACCATCACTTCCACCCTCATCACCATCATCTTCACCATCATCAAAATGGATATCGATAGGAGAATTTTTATCTTCGTCTGTGATCGTCTGTGACTTATTGTAAAAGGGTGAAATGAAAGACAGGGATGAGGAGAGGAAGAGGGGAGAGGGAAGGAGAAAAGAAAGAAGGGAGAGAGAAGGAGGATAGAAAGAAGGAAGAGGGAAGGAGAAAAGAGAGAAGGGAGAGAGAAGGAGGATAGAAAAAAGGAAGGGGGTAGGAGGATAGAGAGAAGAGGAAAGTCAAACATGGGATGTAGGAGAGGAAGATGAAAGATGGATAGAGAGAGGAAGAGGAAAGAGGGAGAGAGAGGATGAAGAGGAGAGGGAAGAAGCAAGGCAGAATAAAAGGGAAGGAGAGAGAAGGAGTAAAATGGAGACATAGATGGAGAGCAAATAAAAGCAGAATAAGAAAAGGGGTAAGAAGAGAAGGAAAAGAAGAAATTCAAACAAAGGAATGGGGAAGAAAGGAAGAAGAAAAGGAGAGAGGGAGAAGGATAGAAAGATAAGAGAAAGGAAGGGAGGAAGAGGAGGAGGAAGGAGGGCGGAAAAGCATAAGAAGTAGGAAGAGAAAATCAGGAAGAAAAGCGGGGATAGAAGCAAATATGAGAAGGGGACGAAAGGGAATAAGGAGAGCAGAAAAAAACGCCATAAAGAAGAAAAAAAATAGAGAGAGAGTAGAAGGAAGGATTAAGGAAGAGACGAAGGAATGAAGAGAGTGGGAGGAAGGAGGAAGAGAGGAGGGAGGAGGGGGGGAGCGGGAGGAGGGGGAGGGGAGCAGGAGGAGGGAGGAGGGGGGGGAGCGGGAGGAGGGGGGCGGGAGGAGGGAGGAGGGGGGGAGCGGGAGGAGGAGGGAGGGGAGCGGGAGGAGGGAGGAGGGGGGGAGCGGGAGGAGTGAGGAAGGGGCGGGAGGAGGGAGGAGGGGGCGGGAGGAGGGAGGAGGGGGAGGCAGCCCCGGCGGCCATAAAGCCCGGAGCGAAAGGCGTCTTCCAGATTGCGTTCGAGGGCCCGCGGCGGCACTTCGGAGGCGCCGCGGCAACATCTCGACCTCCAGTAATCCGGGGTCGTTACCTCCGTGTCATTACGTCCTGCACGAACTCTGACCTCCGACCTCCGACCCCTGGTTGCTGACCTTTGACCCCTGATCTACTTTTGACCTCGAGACCTCTTGCCTCTAAGCTTCGACCTCCGACCCGTAAATTCTGACCTTTGACCTCTGATCTATTTTTGATCTCCGACCTCCTGCCTCTAAGCTTAGACCCCCGACCCCGGGTTTCTGACCTTTGACCTCTGATCTCCTACCTCTGTCCTCTAACCCCTATCCTGTGGCTTTGACCTCTGACCTCTGACCCTTGCCTTTGATCGCTGTCTATTTTAGAATGAAGTGAAACACATAGCCTCTGGCCTCTGACCTCTGACCTCTGAAGTACAGGTACGGGTACAGGCAGGGGGGAGGGGGGGAGGGGAAGGCTTAGATGTACGTTTGTATGTGTGTGTGCTCGTGTGTACATACATAGTGGTTGTGGCTATTTACGCGTGTATACGTCTGTGTGTGTGTGTGTGTGTGTGTGTGTGTGCGTGTGTGTGTGTGTGTGTGTGTGTGTGTGTATGTGTGTGCGTGTCTGTGTGTGTGTGTGTGTGTGTGTATGTGTGTGTGTGTGTGTGTGTGTGTGTGTGTGTGTGTGTGTGTGTGTGTGTGTGTGTG
This sequence comes from Penaeus monodon, assembly GCF_015228065.2. Classification (NCBI taxonomy): domain Eukaryota; kingdom Metazoa; phylum Arthropoda; class Malacostraca; order Decapoda; family Penaeidae; genus Penaeus; species Penaeus monodon. The sequence continues at coordinate 29,055,705 of NC_051423.1, read as the reverse complement.
TGTGTGTGTGTGTGTGTGTGTGTGCATGTTTGTACATGGCAATGCAAGGTTGCACATTAAGCCTGTGTATCACTGAAGATGAAAGGAGAACCTGCAACCTGCACAACAATGGACACTCAGCCAGGCTATAAAAGTAGACCTGTGAGGAAAGCGAAGGTAGTCCTGTTAACAAAAACAAAAGAGCATCGGGTAGTCACAGAGGGAAAATAAGGGAGGGGGGAGGGGGGGAGGGAAGGGGAGGTGGCAGGAGGAGGAAAAGCGAATGGAGGAGGAAAGGGAGAAGAGAAGGGAGGGTAAAAGGAGGTGGAAGGAGGAGAGGGAGGGGCGAGGGGAAGGTAGGAGGAGGAGGAAAGGAGGAAGGAGGCGAAAGGAGGGAAGAGGGGAGAGTAGCAGGATGAGAGGGAGAAAGGGAGGCGGAAAAGGAGGACGGAAGGGGGACGGAGGAGAGAGGGGAGGATAGAAGGAGGAACGAAGGAGAGAGGGGAGGGAGGAGATAAGAGAAGGAGGCAGAGAGGGGAAGAGGAGGAGGAAGGGGAAGAAGTGAAGGAAGGGAGAATGGGAGGCAGGGGGAGGTGGAAGGGGAGAAAGGGAGAATGGGAAAGGGGGTTGATGGGAGGGAGAAGTAGAAGAAAAGAATGAAAGGCGATGGACGTAAGGAGGAAGAGGGAAGAGGAGGAAGAAGAGAGGGAGTGAAGGCCGGGAGAAGAGAGAAGAGAGACGAAGGAAACGAAGGAAGAAGGAACAAGGGACGAAAGACTAAGAAGGAAGAGATAAAAAAGAAAGACGAGAGAAAACGAAAACAACAAAAAGTAAAAAAAAGTCGAGAGAGAAACAGAAGAAATAAAAACTCGAAAAAAATGAAGCAGAGAAAGGGAGAAAGAAGGAAAGAAAATAGCGTTAAGTAAGAAAGAAAAATAAATAGAAGGGAGAGAAGAATACTGGGAGGGGGAGGGGGGAGGGGGGAGGGGATTCCGCGTGTAAAGGAGAAAATAAAACGAAGATTCCAGAACAGGAGGGACAAAGGACGTCGTTATATGGTGTGATAAAGTGAGTAATGATGATAGTCGAGGCTGCTGACCGGGCATGGTGAGGGTGATGGTGACTGATGGTGACGATGATCATGGTGGTAGCGGTGATGGTGACGATGGCGATGGTGGCGGTAATGGTGATGTTGACGATGGTGACAGTGCAGGTGATGATGGCGATGGTGATGGTGACACTGATGACAGTGTTACTGCGTATAAATATAGCGACGATGAAGCTAATGGTAATCCTGGTGCAGGTGATGGTGACAATAATAGTGAAGATGATGAAGGTGTTACAACGTCAATGGTGAAGACAATGAAGACGAAGAAACTGATGGCGCCCTTAAGCCACTAACAACGGAATCAAAATGTGGCAAGTGGCAGTCCCGCGGCAGTTTTCCAGTCCGCGCCCGGGTTGTTCTGGCGTTTGCGGATGCCATTTTGCGCCTTAAAGCTTGTGTTTCACTATCATTAATAAAGAAAATATGTGCAGGCTTCCTTTTACTTTAAGTGCCATTGCATAAAAGTTGCACCATGCACGACTCGTCCAGTGTATGTGGGCGTGGCGAAGATGATGGTGATTATGATGATGAAGACGATGGTGGTGTTATGGTTTACAGGTGATAGTGATGGCGGTGATGGTGAAGATGATGGTGTAATTCCTTATATATGATAGTGATGGTGAGAAAATAGTAATTATAGTGAATGTCTTGGCGTCAGTGTTTATATATAAGAGAAGATAATTGATGGTATGGTGAAGATGATGGTGATAATGACGATGGTGATCGAAGAAATAGTGAGTGATGGTGACATTACCTTAGGATAGTGAAAAATGGTGATTGTACGGGTGAACGTGAGAGTAATTAATGACGAAAGTGATGAGGAGACGCTAGAAGTAATGATGGCGCTGCTCTTGCATGGTGAAATCCGTAATGATGTTTAAAACAAAGGAAAAATGTTTATTTACAAAAAAAAAATGGCAAAG
>NC_051423.1:29038695-29048695 GCF_015228065.2 Penaeus monodon | reverse complement strand
CTATGTATCCTTTCCTTCCAAAGTGTCACAATAGCCCCTGAAGGGAGTAATGGTCGTTTGATAGTGTTTTTCTCTCCCTCTTTTCACGGTTGTTTGGGTCTTTGGCTTGTTCGGACTGCCGGACTATCGGGGTGGTGTTCCATGGTTGTTTGGGTCCTTTGGCTTGTTTGGACAGCCGGACTGTAAGGTTATGTGACAGAGGAACCCAAAATGAGGCCACCTGTGAGGTGGGAGACTTCAGGCTTAGAGGCCAAGGAAAATGAGGGGCCCCGTTCGTTCCTCGAAAAGGGGGTGAGGGGACCAAGCTGAAGGCTCAGAACCCACACGACCTCACAAGCCAACTATCCCCTGAGATGCAGGCCTACCAGGAGCGTGACCAATACGAAGATACATGATAAAATACAAAAAAATAATCCTAAAATGAACAACAGAAGCTGTGCAGAAGGCACCAAAGTAAAACAAGTTAATTCATAAAAAAGACAAGTGCCAGAAGGGCTTAAGAATTACTAAAAATACGCCGGAAGGGATTAAGAGTGATGAAAAAATGCCAGAAGGGCTTAAAAACAATAAGAAAAAACAACAACTAACATCTAAGTTAAAATACATAAAAATCGAGAAAGAGGAAAAAAGTAAAAGATGGTAAAAAGTAGACAGAAAAGTCGTAAAAAGCCGAAGTAAAAGCTCAAGTAAAAGATAAGTAAAAGGGTAAAGCATATATAAAAGAAACGAGTAAAAGTACAAGATAAGTAAGTAAAATTCAGAATAAGTAAAAAGTAAAAGACAAAGCACACATGGTTCACAGTAAAAGGTTATGTAAAATAATAAAACACGTCCAGCGTAGATACACCTAGGCAAGTAAAAAGGGGCAGTACAACCTTGTTTCAGCATCCACGGTGTAAATCCAGGTAAACGTAAATCCAAAGGGTAGTCACACACAGTCACAGTATCCACTTCCTTTATTCAACAAAAACAGGGGGTTACATCAATTCACGCGGACGGAGGCGTAGCACAAAAAAGTATTAAGATAATAAAAAGGAAATATTACAATAAAAGAAAACATACGAAAGATAAAACCATAAATAAAATCACTAAAACAATCAGCAAAATCAATAAGAAAATTACAATCATCATAGAAAATACGTAAAACAGTCTACTGCGATTCATTAATAAAAATAATAAAATAAGTTACTTTCTCTCACTGTAAAAGGGAGATTAAAAGGATGAATACGTAAAAATAGACCATTGAAAAATAAAAGTGATTTTAAAATACAAGAGATAAAAAAAAAGAGATATTCGCAGCAGATGTGGATGTCCCCGTTATCCGCACATCATGTGAAGCATCGTAAAAAGAATATGGATAACGGAAGGATCAATAAAAGTTTTATTTAAAAAAAGTACAAAAAGGTGTAAAATAAACGTAAAATACATGTAAATAAAGCCAGCATAAAACATAGATAAAAATAATGTTAAAAATGAGGCTGGCAGAGGGAAGTGGTCCGGCTGCGCTCGACTCGCCCTGTGGATTACGGCAGGATGCTGGGTAGGATAGGGGTAGGATGGGAGCAGGAGAGGATAGGGTTAATGGTAAGGGGTAGGGCAAACGGGAAAAAGGAATGGAAAAGGCGGAAATCAGCGCAGAAGTAGAAGGAAGAAGGAACAAGAAGAGGGTGCGAATAAGAGGGGTACGAGGGGAAATGCGGCAGGATACAGGGCAGGATAGGGATAGGATGGAGGCAGGATAGTATAGGGATAGACGTAAAAGGTAGAACAAGCAAGGGAAACGAGTAGAAGAGGGAGAAACAACAGTGGAAGTAGAAAGACGGGAAAAAGCGAGGGGAAGGAAGAAGGTGCGAATAAGGGTACGAAGGATTGGAGGATCGGGGCAAGGAAAGGGGGGGGATAGGAGTTGGTCGGGGGGGGAGGTTGAAAACCTCACAGGACTATCGGGTTGGTGGTCCAACACTTATTTTGCATGTCTTCTTCTTTTCGCGCCATGCCTGGGGAATGGTCTGAGGGTCTTTTCGGGTATAAATACCCCTAGTTTTGTGAGGGGAGAACAGTTCGGTCCTGACTTCTGTGTGTGCTGTGGTCCCGTTCTCGGTGTTTTTCGTGTGCTCTCCCGCTTTGTGGATTTACCTCGCTTCACGCCAGGATTTGCCGAGTTTGTCTCCACAAAGCTAAGTATCATTTAGTGGTTGTGTGTAGGAGACACCTGGTCTCTTTTGGACTTTGGCGTGTGACACGCTACATCATCATCTGTGGGGTGCACTCTTTCTCTGTCCCAAAGCTGCACTCTGTGAATTCAAAGTGTCAGAGTATAAATCGACCACTTCACACAGAAGGAACACTGCTTGAGGATCCGTACCTCCAGTGTGCCATTCCTTGATTTTGAATAATTTCAGGACCATTTTACTTTTTACTTATTTTTACTTTGTCTTGATTTGTTGTCTTGATACCTGCCCGACCTTGTAGGTGTCAGGCAGTCCGTGATCTTGTGGTCCCCTTTGTTGTTATATTTTTTATTTGGCCTTCGACGCTAAATTATGTTTCTTATATATTTCTAATTATTTCTTGTGGTTTACACAAGTGTTTTTACGCAGAGTGTATCAGCACTAGTTTGTTTTGTTTTTTTTTTTGCTTTTTTTTTACAGTTAATCTCCATTTTGGGTTGGATATTAACTTGTTCATTAAGGATTGATATGTGTTCGTGCTAACACTCTGATTAAAAATACTTATGAAGTTGGGACGCCAACTTAGGAGTGAAATTACATTGGTGAGTCATTTTTGAGTATATCTGGTGTGGCTTTCACGTGCATCACCCCCGCTGTGATCAAATTGGTGATGTACGCATCTATGACATTTCCTGTGACTGAAATATTGCATGTAGACCTCCCTAATGAGTGCTATTTGCTCAATAAATAAATATCATACCATCGTAGAGCTTTCACTCGGTCCCAGTCAAATGAACAAATGATATTTACATCTTAAGTTCTGATTCTGACCAAGGCTGAATGCTTGAAACGTTCTTGGGCTCGGGTCTCCTTAGCAGCACATTGCTGGTTACTCTATCTCGCAACCCCTGAAAGGCTGTAAGAAGGCTAGATGAATCGGAGTATATTAAGCTGATACTCTAGAACAGACCATAACTTTGCTATACCTGGGTTCCCACTTCCAGCAGGTGGATGCTCAAACTGAAGGGAAGAGGAAGAATTTTATGATCTTGCGTTTTTCATCCAAACACGTCCACGCAGACGCTCGGCCTACGCTATCTCACTTTTCACATTTACACACTTACACATCCAACATTCAGCACATACATCCTGTACTTTCCTTCCACCCTTCTTTCATACAACATTCACACCCCCATACATAACACACACGGTTCCCGAACCTACTAATCGGGTGGTGGCAGCGTGCCGTAGGCCTGGAATCTTACATCTGTTCACTGCAGAAGAATCTTTTCCCAAATAAAATCTATATTCTCGGTTGAGCCCGAACTCAGCCAGACATATTGAAGTCTACTGGGTCTACGCCCCGCTACAATAGGGTCGTAGGAATACAAGGAAAAAATTTCTAGAATAAGAGAGCAGCCGAGAAAGAAAAGGTGAAAGATAAAGGGAATATGAAAGGATAGATGGTGGGGGTGGTTTTGTAGAATAGTACAGATACAGAAAAAGACCAAGAAGTTTCAGAGGAAAAGTATATAGCAGCAAGAATAAGGGAATAGAGGAGTAGTAAAAGGAGAGAAAAAGGGACTAAAAGAAGGCAAAAGTTGGAGTAGGCAAAGCTAGGCTAGGGCAAAGGGGAATAGGCTATGCTAGGCTAAGTGGAGAGGAGGGAGGAGAGAGAGAGAGAGAGAAACAGAGAGAGAAAGAGAGAGAGAGAGAAAGAGAGTGAAAGAGAGAAAAAGAGAGAGTGACAGAGAGAAAAAGAGAGTGAAAGAGAGAGAAAGAGAGAGTGAAAGAGAGAGAAAGAGAGAGAGAGAGGGAGAAAAAGAGAGAGAAAGAGAGAAATAAAGAGGAGGGAGGAGTGAGAGAAAGAGATGGAAAGAATGAAGTGGTATAGAAAGAAGGAAAAGGAAGACAGGGGATCAGGGAATGGGGAGAGGGAAGGAGGAGGACAGGGGACCAAGGAGTGGGAGAGAAGGAAGGAGAAGGACAGGGGGGGGGGGGGAAGGAAGGGAGGCCTGGAAGCCTCACAGTACCCTAACTTGAACGCAATTATCAATTGGAAGGGTTAAATGTGACCACGGCCGAATATTTATAATACGATCGCCAACCACCCGAAAGGCGCTAACCGGCGGCGGATGGGCCTCGGCAGTTAACATCCGCTGTTTTTTCACCCTTTTCCTTTTCCTTTTCTTTTCTATTTCTCTTTTCTTTTCTTTTCTTATTATTTTCATTTTTCTTCCTCTGTAAAGCCCAGTTGCAGTTGACATTGCCGTCGTTCCAATGACCGACTGACTGGTTGGCGAACTGCGTGGAAAACTCGCAGCCAAGGTATAGTACAAGATAATCATTTAGACCTTGGCCTGAACGCAGGTGTCCGTCCAAAAACCGACAGACCACCGTATTCAAGACTCTGGATAAGACGCACCAACAAGTATTCAGCATGCGCCCTTTGTATGTATATCTTTGTTGTCATTATATTTCACTTAAGAGCAATTCAATAAAGCTTTGGAAAATGGTAAGTGTTACATACGAAGAGGCGTTTTGCATTCATTGATGGTGTGGTGATGGTGTCTGCAATGATGGTGGAGGTGATGAGGGCAAAATAGGGTGATGGTCATCCTTGTGGCTATGCCACAAGGTTTGGTGACTGTGGCCTTGGTGGCTGTAGAAGTGATGGTGGTGGTAGTGTCGCTGGAGACATGTAATAACATTGCAGATTCTTTTAGAAAAATGTGCCTTCATCATCAAATCATTTTACCTCTCTCACTCTCACTATCTCTCTTTATATATATATATATATATATATATATATATATATATATATATATATATAAATATATATATATTTATTTATTTATATATATAATATGTATATAAAAATATTATATATATATATATATATTTATATATATATATAATATATAAACGTACATTTACATACATACCTACATATACACATATACACATGTATATACTTACTTATACATATATATACTTACACACACACACACATATGTGTGTGTGTGTGTGTGTGTGTGTGTGTGTGTGTGTGTGTGTGTGTGTACGCGCGTGTGTGTGTGTGTGTGTGTGTGTGTGTGTGTGTGTGTGTGTGTGTGTGTTTATATATATATATATATATATATATATATATATATATATATATGCAGATTACATATATATGCTTACAGATATGCAGTATACATATATATGTGCAGTATACATATATATGCTCATATAGATGCAGTATACATATATATATGCCTTATACATATATATATATATATATATATATATATATATATATATATATATATATATATATATACATATATATATGCAGTATACATATATATATATATATATATATATATATATATACATATATATATCATATATAATATATATAATATATATATATATACATATATATATATGCAGTTATACAATATATATATAGTATACATATATATATGCAGTTATACAGTATACATATATACTCATATATATATATATATATATATATATATATATATATATATATATATATATATATATATATATATATATATATTCATATATATATATGCAGTATACAGATATATATATATGTATATATATGCAGTATACATATATATACTCGTGGATATACCTTTGTATACACCGTATACTCGTACTTTTGCATGTTTCCATGGGAATATGTACTCGTTTATTGGCATGCATCTTTGTCTATACCTACGCGTATATCTGCGTGTATATATACCTCTGACTGTTTACCGCCTCTACCTCGCGGGCGCGGGTGATAATAATTCATTTTACAAGCCATTTGCACCGCGCAAAAATACATTCCTTTGTTTTCCACGCCTCGATAAACATGGGGGGGGGGATATCACACACCCAAGAGAGTCTAAATTCCTCACAATTCGGGGAAAAGATTCGCTTTGTTACCTGCGAAGTATTGCCTGTTTCTGCTTTTGAATTCGTGTTTATGTGTGTTACGGATGTTTTCGGTTAAAAGCGCTCTATCCGATTACATAAGCGCTTGGTGTTCGAACCATTCGCTATGTACGGATATTATTGCCTCGTAAACGGAAGCTGCAAACAATAAATGACATGGGCGCTGTTGCATGCAAAGGATTCCTTTTTTTCGAGGAGTTTTGCGAAAGGGATGTAATGGCTTCGTTTGGTTTCGTTTAGGCTTCGTTTGGCTTTGGGATTCGCTGTCTCCGTTTCCTTTCTTTGAGCCTCGTTTGAGTTTCGTCCTTGTGTTTTTGAATCTGTTGGTTATCTGTTTCCGTCTCTCAACAACAACAATGGTAATAATGATTACGAGTATAATGATAACAGCAATATAACAATTATATCATTACTACTCTTATTACTACTACTACCATAACTAAGATTGATAATAATAATAATAATAATAATAATAATAATAATAATAATAATAATGATAATAATAATAACAGTAGTAGTAGTACTACTAATAATAATGACAATGATAATGACGAAATCAATAAAATAGAACGAACTCACGAACGACAAGAATACCCCCCACCCCCCTCTGCTCCTCTCATGACACTCCCCTCCCTCCTTCCCTCCCCCCCCCCCCCGGTCCCACTGGGCAAACTGACCTCGCCCTCCGAGAGCTCAAATGGACCCAGATCTCTGAAGGGCTGGAGGAGTGAGTACTCGAGCCCCGCCCATTCCCTCGCACTCCACCTGATCTGCGTCACGGTCCTCCGGGCACGTCCAGCTGATTGCCTGACCCCCTCCCCCTCCCCTCCCCTCTCTTTTTTCTTTTTCTTCTTTTTTTTTTTTTTTAAAGGGGGGGGAAGTAATTAGTTGATGCCTTTTCGTAAATTTTCGGTGATGGGGGGAGGGTAGGGATGGGAGGGGGGAGGGGAGGGGTGGGAAGGGTTTGGGGTGGGGCAAGGGAAGGAAGGAAGGGGTGTGGGGAGAGGGAGGGGATGGGGTGGGGAAAGAGTGGAAAAGTTGGGGTGGGGAAGGAGGGGAAAAGTTGGGGTGGGGAAAGAGGGGAAAAGTTGGGGTGGGGAAGAAGAGGAAGTGTAGGTGTGAGGAAGGAGGTGAGGAGGGGAAGGAGGGGGAGATAAATGGGGATGGAAGTAGGGGGTGGGGAGAGGAAGGGGGAAGGGAGGAGTATAGATGAGGGGAGTGGAGAGGGAGTGAGGAGGGGGTGGAGGGAGCTGGAGGGGTAAGAATAAAGGAGGAAGAGAGAGGGAATTGAGGAGGGAGAGCAGAGTGAGGGAGAGGAAGGGAGGAAGAATGAAGGGAAGGTTAGGGGGAGGGGTGGGGGAAAGGGGGGGGGGGTAGTCTAGTGCTGAGGATGAGATAAAAAATTAATAGTTATTTGTGATAATGTGAAAGAATTCTCTCTCTCGCTCTCTCCCTCCCTCCCTCCCTCCATCCCTCTCTCCCTCCTTCCCTTTACTTCCCTCCCCCCCTCCCTCCCTTTCCCCCTCCTTCCCTCTCCCTCCCCTCCTCCCTCTTTTCCCCTTTCTCCCTCCCTCCCTCCTTCCCTCCCTCCCTTTCTCCCTTTCTCCCTCCCTCCCTCCTTCCCTCCCTCTCCCTCCCTCGAGAAACGTGCGGCTTAAGCATGTCATAGCCTCTGCCGTCCTCCCTCCGGCCGTGACCTTCCCTCCGGCCGTGACCTTCCCTCCGGCCGTGACCTTCCCTCCGCCGTGACCTTCCCTCCGGCCGTGACCTTCCCTCCGCCGTCCTCCCTCCGGCCGTGACCTTCCCTCCGGCCGTGACCTTCCCTCCGGCCGTGACCTTCCCTCCGGCCGTGACCTTCCCTCCGGCCGTGACCTTCCCCTCCGCCGTCCTCCCTCCGGCCGTGACCTTCCCTCCGGCCGTGACCTTCCCTCCGCCGTCCTCCCTCCGGCCGTGACCTTCCCTCCGGCCGTGACCTTCCCTCCGGCCGTGACTTTCCCTCCGGCCGTGACCTTCCCTCCGGCCGTGACCTTCCCTCCGCCGTCCTCCCTCCAGCCGTGACCTTCCCTCCGGCCGTGACCTTCCCTCCGGCCGTGACCTTCCCTCCGCCGTCCTCCCTCCGGCCGTGACCTTCCCTCCGCCGTCCTCCCTCCGGCCGTGACCTTCCCTCCGGCCGTGACCTTCCCTCCGGCCGTGACCTTCCCTCCGGCCGTGACCTTCCCTCCGGCCGTGACCTTCCCTCCGCCGTCCTCCCTCCGGCCGTGACCTTCCCTCCGGCCGTGACCTTCCCTCCGCCGTCCTCCCTCCGGCCGTGACCTTCCCTCCGGCCGTGACCTTCCCTCCGGCCGTGACCTTCCCTCGGCCGTGACCTTCCCTCCGGCCGTGACCTTCCCTCCGGCCGTGACCTTCCCTCCGGCCGTGACCTTCCCTCCGCCGTCCTCCCTCCGGCCGTGACCTTCCCTCCGGCCGTGACCTTCCCTCCGGCCGTGACCTTCCCTCCGCCGTCCTCCCTCCGGCCGTGACCTTCCCTCCGGCCGTGACCTTCCCTCCGCCGTCCTCCCTCCGGCCGTGACCTTCCCTCCGGCCGCCGGTCTGCTCCCCCGCCGCCCGTCGCTCTGCTCGCGGGCGGCCTCCCACGCCCCGTCAGGGTCGCTCGGATTAAGAACCACGCTGAGCTTTCGAGTTTCGTCTCTCGTCCCGGCTTTTGGAAGACGGAAATTGATGCGGGTTTAGTGGGGGGGGGGGGGTTCTTCTTCTTTTTTTCGTTCTTTCGTTTCTTTTTTTTTTCTTTTTTTGAGTGATTGGCATGGTGGAAGCAAATCAGTGCTATTTCCAAGCTTACACACACACGCACACGTATACACATACACACACACACACACACACACACACACATACACACACAGACACACACACACTCATGTTGGTGTGAGTGTGATATATATATATATATATATATATATATATATATATAGAGAGAGAGAGAGAGAGAGAGAGAGAGAGAGAGAGAGAGAGAGAGAGAGAGAGAGAGAGAGAGACACCCATGATGACCCTTTGCTGTTTCTTCTCTCATTGTGTTTATTAGCACAGGATGAGCAAATTTTCGATACTTTGTCTACCTTTCCTGTTACTCTTTCCTCTCCTGATTTATAGCCTCCTTCTCGCCTCCTTCTCCTGTGCGAGACACTTTCCCAGCATTTTAATAAACAACGTTATATATTGCGTTCTTAATATGCTTCTCCCTAATCTCGGTCCTTCACATCGACTGCATCACCATCTCTTATTTTCACCCTAGTGCGTCCCGTCCCAGGAAAGGAGAAATTGGCAACTCACTCTAGCTAAGGTGATATAAAAAATAACGATAATATTCTGTTTAATATTAGTAATGATAACAATGATATGGTAAAATAACAATACTAATGGCGATAAAAATAACGAGAACAGTATTTATAATCACGAAACCAATAATAAGAGTTAAATAACAATAATGATAAGGCTGGTGATAAATAAAAACATAAACAAGTTATCAACTCTTGTATTTTCATTATTAGATAAGAATAAGTTCTCTACTGAATTTTTTTTTTTTTTTTTTAGGTATATTAAGTATAAGTTTTTTTTTCATTCAAAATTGGATGCAATTCGTGAGTGGTCGGTTGTTCAGTTTCCGTTTTTTACACATATTATAGCCAAAGTTTTGTCTGTATGTCGGTATTACCAATAGGTATCATTTTGCTGTCCAAATGATTACATCTTAGAAAAAAATATACTGCTAATATTACTATTACTACTACTAGCTATGATAATAATAAAATAAAAAATAATAATGAAAAATAATGAAAATGATAAAAAATTGAAAAATATATAAAATAATTTTGATT
>NC_051423.1:29027580-29032580 GCF_015228065.2 Penaeus monodon | reverse complement strand
ACCAAACTGGAAGGACGCAGAAATAGTCCATGAAGGACTGAACAAACTAAAAAGAAAAATTATGGAAGCAGCATACATCGCGACGGAGAGTAATGTCAACACGGCATCGGGCAGGTTCAGATTATCCAAGGTCACAGCAACAATCCTACGAGCAACGAATAGGAGGTCACAGTCAGGTATTTTGTCAGCTCACGCTTGATATATATTTTCTATGTAATTTCTCTGATGTATGTATTTCTGACGAAGACACAATCGAAACCGGTCAAATACATCTCTTGTATTGTGAAGATATTCATTCTCATTCATACCTTTTCTATATATATATATATATATATATATATATATATATATATATATATATATATATATATATATATATATATATATATATATATATATATATGTGTGTGTGTATATATATATATATATATATATATATATATATATATATATATATATATATATATATTGTGTGGGTGGGTGTACAAATTTCGCATAGTTTATGCGTCGATCCGATTTAACAAAAATAATGATAAAAATGGTAAAAGACATTTATCATCATCACCAAGGGGCTAACGCCGACGGGGCGCATGGCCGCATGTCCTCGGCCGATCTCTTACTCCTCGCGACAGGTCTTATAGGGCTGTTCAACCCATGTCCTCCTAGGTCATCCCACGGACCTCCTCCACCCAGGATTGTCTCACAAAGAAACAACCTGATGAGCTGGGTCATCCACAGGGAAACGAACTAGGTGCCTATACAGCCTGAGTTGGCAATCCAAGATTATGCAAGTAACAGGTCCCATGCCAGTCTCACGGTGTAGCCGTCTGTTGGACACGTGGTCCTTCCAATTGTACCGCATGATCCGGCGAAGGGACTTGTTACAAAAGACATCAAGACGAGACTCCAAGGCATTAGATAGCGTCCAGGTTTCAGTTCCATAGAACTAAACGGGCAGTTTCAAGGCCTTGAAGACACGCAGCTTAGTCCTTCTGCATAGGTACCGACATCTCCAAATGCTCTTGTTGATCGAGTTCATGGCTCCTGTTGCCAGACCAATCCGTCCGCTGACTTCTTGGTCTGACAACCCAGAGATTTGGACTACGCTACCAAGGTATGTAAAACTCTCTGTAACTTCAACGTCCTCGCCGCAAGCATGGATCGTCCTGAATCTTCGGCTTGGTCCAGATCTCTAGGCCCAAGGGCTTCACCTCCTTGCTAAATGTATCAAGAGCCGCCACCAGTGACTCCAGAGACTGAGAGGATGGCAACATCATCGGAAAGTCAAGGTCTGAAACCTTGATATTAGCCACTCCTCACTGACTTTGGTAGCTCTGCCCTTTATCCAGTCCATGCAGGTGTTGAAAAGTGTTGGTGCAAGGACACAGTCTTCCCTAAATTAACAGGGAAGAAGTTCGACAGGCCCCCACCACACTTTACATCACTTTCAGTACCGATATATAGACTTACTATTAGGCCAATAAACCGTGTCGGAATTCCCCTAAGTCTCAGAATCTCCCATAACGATTCTCGATGCACCAAAGTCGATGAGGTCGATATAAGCTGCAAGCAACCCACGACTGAACTCACGACGGCGTTCCACAATTAGTCGAGGCGCTAGGATACAATCTATTGTGGACTTGCCAGGAGTGAACTGAAGAATGTGGGCGAAAACCTTGCCTGGTATACTGAGCAATGTAATGCCACGGTAGTTGTTACAGTCTCAACGATCCTCTTTCCCCTTCCAGAGAGGAATGACCACGCCCCTCAACAGGACAGGGTAATGGAACCCCAGTCTTTAGCAGTTCAGCAGGGATATCACATATGCCTGCAGCTTTTCCACTCTTCAGCTTAGAAATCGCCATCCTAACCTCACTTAGGGTAGGAGGTTTCTCGCTAATAGCTGGGTCCGGCACAGGTATTGTGATACCACTTGCATCCAAGCTAACTGTTGGAGGGTCTACCTGGTACAGCTGCTCAAAATATTCAGCCCAACGTTCACGAACCCTAACATGATCTGAGATGATCCGTCCATCTGCTGATCGGACTGCAGTCATCTGTGAGGAGGGCTTAGAGTTCAGTTTTCTCAGGGCTTGGTAGGCAGGGCGAAGGTCTTTTACCAAGAAATGGCCTTCAACCTCCTCAGCAAGACTCCTGATGAACTGTTCCTTTTCTCTTCTCAGCAGTGTCCGAGCTCTACGCACCAAAGAGCGATGCAAGTCCTGATTCCCATTCAGCTACGCAACATGCTTCAGTGGCCTCCAGCGTCTCCAGGAAGATGAAATTCTGCCTTGCCCTCGGGCGTACGCCAGTGGTCTCCTGCGCTGTTACGAGTGTTTCGTGCTTGAAGGACTCCCACAGAGCAACTGGGTCCGTCAGGGTTTCAAGTTCTGTGAATCAATCAGGGACTGCCGTGGCGAACCCACGGGCACACTCCTCCTCCCTCAGTCTGTCCAAGTGAAACACCCTATAGTGGCCACTGGAGGGACAAGGAGGTTTGAAGTGGACCCGCAGGGTAGCCACTACCATCCTATAGTCAGAGCTACAGAACTCGGCACTCCGGTAAACTCTACAGTTCTGGAGGATCCTCAATCGCGTGCTAACAAGAATGTGGTCGATCTCCTTGGCCACCGTACCCGTATCAATATACCATGTCCAGCGATGCGGGTTGGAGCGCTGATACCAGGAGCCAGAAATCCTCTTTCTCTGGGACTTAGCAAAGTCTCGGTGAAGGAGGCTGATCTCACTGCTGGGATCAGTTCTCGTGCCATGGGGGTCTGTCGACCCCCATGGCACGACATCTCATAGCCAGCTGGAACATCTCATAGTCAGCTGGAACACAGCCGGATACCGCATTGAAGTTGCCCAGAACAATACGATTGTCTCGCCGGGGGCAATTGTCTGCCACGGATGTGAGTTTGGCGTAGAACGCCTCTTTCACATCGAGTTTGCAAACATGAGCAATAAGAGACACGAAACCAAGAGCATGCTTCAGTCTCAATGCCATAACACGCTCATCAACCGGTGTCACCTCAACTACCGAGGGTTAAAGTCGGCTGGAGATGGCTATGGCTACTCCCTGGAGTCATCACCTCCCTGAGGGTGATGACCATCGCCACGGCCCGACTAGTAGTAGGTGTACCCACCCATACTGATCGTGCTGTTGCCAGGTCTTCTTACCTCTGAGAGGGCAGCTACCTCACAATATTGTGAATTGCAGAAGATAAAAAATATATATATAGATAGATAACGACAAAGCTGACGGTAGTGATGACGATGATAATGATTAACAGTATTCATGTTGACAAATGTATAAAACCTATGAATGAGAATTAATATCTTCACAAGACGAAATAGTTGACTGTAATGAAAACGATAATGCCAATGAAGATATAAAAAAATAATAATGATGATAATAATATTGATAACAATAATAACAATAATGATGATAATAACATTAATAACAATAATAATAACAATAATAGGAAGAAGAAGAAGAAAAGCAATAACAATAGTAATAGAGAAAGAGATACAAATTCATGGGTTGTTTTTTTTAATAAATTTCCCACCAAAATGCCAATACTGTTTTCTCCGAAATTCCTCTTTCTTTTACTATCGCTCTAGGACACGCTACACTCTGAGAAACTTGCGCGTTGTATGGTGTGTGTGTGTGTATGTGTGTGTGTGTGTGTGTGTGACAGAGAGAGAGAGAGAGTGTGTGTGTGTGTGAGAGAGAGAAAGAGAGTGTGTGTGTGTGTGTGTGTGTGTGTGTGTGTGTGTGTGTGAGGGTGGGTGGGTGGGAGGGAGGGAGATAGATAGATAGAGAGAGAGAGAAAAAAAAAAGAAAAAGAAGAGGAGAACAGAGAGCAGAGAACAAAAAAAAATACTTTTATACAAACATAGAAATAACAAACTAACACACCCACAGCAAATATCGTTTGGAAATAGACCACAACGACTATTTTTTCCGCATTTGAGATTCTTCAGTATCTCAAGATCAGTTTCGTGGGCCTTTGTGCCTTGCCAGAGAGGGTTGAAGACGCGCTTACAGGACGCAGAATATTCCATCGGAGAAAGATATATATAAGAATGGCAGAGCTAAGTATAGTGCTGAGCGAGAAATGTTTGAAGGCCGATCTTTTTCTTTTGTCTTTTATGATTTCTTGTTCACGCTACATTTCTTCTCCTCCTCCTTTTTTTTCTTCCTCCTTTCTATCCCTCTCTATCTATTTATCCCCCGTCTCTCTCTCTATCTGTCTATCCTCTCTCTCTGATTCTGATATGTATATATATATATATATATATATATATATATATATATATATATATATATATATATATATATATATATATATATTTATATATATATATATATATATATATATATATATATATATATATATATATATATATATATATATCCCTCTCTCTGTCTATCCATCTATCTGTATATCCCCCCTTCTCTCTATCTTTCTAACTATCTTTCCCCCTCTTTCTCTCCATCCCTCCCTACTCTCTCTCTCTCTCTCTCTCTCTCTCTCTCTCTCTCTCTCTCTCTCTCTCTCTCTCTCTCTTTCTCCCTCTCTCTCTCTGATTCTAGATATGGTAGATTTGTTTCTCTTTAGACGACTCAATAACAATTACACAAGAGAAAGCAATTAATTCCATCAAAGAAAAAAATGCAATTTAAACTTTCTAAACATTTACGTTATCTTTATCTTCCATTGACGTTAATGGACTTTGGAAAGCATATATCTTACTTTGTCTTAACATGTGTTCTTATTATTATAAACAAGATTTTAACGCTCTACATCTACGTCACATAAATCCAAAATAAAGTGAATTTTAAGTTTCCTGCTTTCTAGACATGATAATAAATCTATTGCAATAAAGTGCTATTCCCGGATCTGCGGTTTTCCTCTCGTCATGTGTCTGAAAGTTTCATAGGGTACCATGGAGCACTTTTTCTTTTATTACGTGCTCTGTCTATTTTCCTGGGT
>NC_051423.1:29012580-29022580 GCF_015228065.2 Penaeus monodon | reverse complement strand
ATGTTAGGAGTAAAGCTAATATCATCATCATCAAGGGGCTAACGCCGACGGGGGCGCATGGCCGCATCCACCCTTCGCTTCCAGCCACGAGGATCCCTCGAGGCAAGTCTCCAGGCAGGCACACGGCCCATCTCTAGTTCCTCACGACAGGTCTCGTCGAGCTGCCCAAGCCATGATCTCCTAGGACGTCCCACAGGTCTCCTCCACCCAGGGTTGTCTCGCAAAGAGACAACCTGGTGAGCAGGGTCGTCCATAGGGAGGCGAGCTAGGTGGCCATATAGCCTGAGTTGGCGATCCCGGATTATGCAAGTAACAGGTCCCATGCCAGTCTCACGGTGTAACCGCCGGTTGGACACGTGGTCCTGCCAATGATCCGGCGAAGGGACTTGTTACAAAAGGCATCAAGGCGAGACTCCAAGGCACTGGATAGCGTCCAGGTTTCGCTTCCATAGAGCAAAACTGGAAGTATCAAGGCCTTGAAGACACGCAGCTTGGTCCTTCTGCATAGGTACCGACATCTCCAAACGCTCTTGTTGATCGAGTTCATGGCTCCTGTTGCCAGACCAATCCGTCTACTGACTTCCTGGTCTGACAACCCAGAGATATGGACTACGCTACCAAGGTATGTAAAACTTTCTGTGACTTCAACGTCCTCGCCGCAAGCATGGATCGACTGAACGGGTTCCCCTAACAGGCCCCCAAAGTCCTGAATCTTGGTCTTGGTCCAGGAGACCTCTAGGCCTAGGGGCTTCGCCTCATTGCTAAATGCATCAAGAGCCGCCACAAGTGACTCCAAGGACTCAGATAGGATGGCAACATCGTCGGCAAAGTCAAGGTCCGAGACCTTAATATTGCCTAGTGTTGCTCCGCACTGACTTTGGCTAGTAGCTCTGCTCATTATCCAGTCCATACAAGTGTTGAAAAGTGTGGGTGCAAGGACACAGCCTTGCCTCACCCCTGAATTAACAGGGAAGAAGTTCGACATACCCCACCACACTTTACAGCACTTTCAGTACCAGTATAGAGGCTTGCTATCAGGCCAATAATCTGTGTCGGAATTCCCCTGAGCCTCAGGATCTCCCATAGCGATTCCCGATGCACCGAGTCAAACGCCTTCTTGAGGTCGATGTAGGCTGCAAGCAACCCACGACCAAACTCACGACGGCGTTCCACAATTACTCGAAGCGCTAGTATACGGTCTATTGTGGACTTGCCAGGAGTAAATCCAGACTGCTCCGGTCTCTGGTGCCTCAGTAGGTGGTTGCGGATCCGTTTCAGAAGAATGTGAGCGAGAACCTTGCCTGGTATGCTGAGCAGTGTAATGCCACGGTAGTTGCTACAGTCCCATCGATCCCCTTTCCCCTTCCAGAGAGGGATGACCACGCCCTCAGCAGGTCAGGGGGAATGGTACCAGACTGCCAAATGGCAGTCAGGACTGTATGCAGGCCCCGAGCCATAGGTTCACCCCCAGCCTTTAGCAGTTCAGCAGGGATATCACATATGCCTGCAGCTTTCCCACTCTTCAGCTTGGAAATCGCCAGCCTAACCTCTGTTAGGGTAGGAGGTTCCTCGCTGATGGGTGGGTCCGGCACAGGCACTGAGACATCGCTTGCATCCAAGCTAACTGTTGGAGGATCCACCTGGTACAACTGTTCAAAATACTCAGCCCAACGTTCACGAACCCCAACATGATCTGAGATGATCCGTCCATCCGCTGATCGGACTGCAGTCATCTGTGAGGAGGGCTTAGGGTTCAGTTTTCTCAGGGCTTGGTAGGCAGGGCGAAGGTCATTTACCAAGAAATGGCCTTCGACCTCCTCAGCAAGATTCCTGATGAACTGTTCCTTGTCCCTTCTCAGCAGTGTCCGAGCCCTACGCACCATGGAACGACGCAAGACTTGATTCCCATTCAGCCGAGCCTTGCGACACGCTTCAGTGGCCTCTAATGTCTCCAGGGAGATGGTATTCTGCCTTGTCCTTGGGCGTACGCCAATGGACTCCTGAGCTGCTTCAAGTGTTACGCGCTTGAAGGACTCCCACAGAGCAACTGGATCCGTCAGGTTGCTGGTTTCCGAGAATCGGTCAGAGACTGCCGTGGCGAACCCACGGGCACACTCCTCCTCCCTTAGTCTGTCCAAGTGAAACACCTTAGGGTGGCCACTGGAGGGACGGGGAGTTTTGAAGTGGACCCGCAGGGTAGCCACAAGCAGCCTATGGTCGGTGCCACAGAACTCAGCACTCCGGTAAACCCTGCAGTTCTGGAGGATCCTCCATCGCGTGCTGACAAGAATGTGGTCGATCTCCTTGGCCACTGTACCCGTATCGCTGTACCAAGTCCAGCGATGCGAGTTGGAGCGCTGGTACCAGGAGCCAGAGATCCTCATTTCTGGGACCTAGCAAAGTCCCGGAGAAGGAGGCTATTCTCGCTGCTGGGATCAGCTCCCGAGCCATGGGGGCCGACAGACATCTCGTAGCCAGCTCGGTCACAGCCGGATACCGCATTGAAGTCGCCCAGAACAATGCGAATGTCTCGCCGGGGGCAATCGTCTGCCACAGATGCGAGTTTGGCGTAGAACGCCTCTTTCACATCGGTTTTATGTACATCGGTAGGAGCGTATACAGCAATAAGAGACATGAAGCCAAAAGCATGCTTCAGTCTCAATGCCATGATACGCTCATCAACCGGTGTCACCTCGACTACCGCAGGCTGAAGTCGACTGGAGATGGCTATGGCTACACCCTGGAGGTGGTGACCATCGCTGCGGCCCGACCAGTAGTAGGTGTAACCACCCACACTGATCGTGCCGCTACCAGGTCTTCTCACCTCTGAGAGGGCAGCCACCTCAACTCCCAGTCGCTTCAATTCCCGCGATAGCAGAGGTAACCGCTCATCCTGCCGCAAGGACCGGATGTTCCAAGCGCCTACCCGGAAAGCACGCCTGAGGTTAAGCCTCGGGTGGTCACTCCGGGTGCACGCCACCTCTGCCGCCCCCACCAACACAGCCCCAGATAAAGGGGGTCGGCAGGCTGTGGGACCGCCTATCCACCTGTGGGGTTCCCGAGGGCTTTCCCCCACAAGCTTCATGGTGGGTTGGCACCTGCCGGGGCGCAGGCGGGACGAGTAACTCTCGCTCCAATCCTGCACCCCGACATTTGCCCTCCCAGCGGGACCCACAGCCCGCCTTACTTGCTGGGTGGGAGGGACAACACCCCTCCCCCCAGCATTTCCATTTAAGAGAGACGTTGCCAGAGGGTCATTCTGGGGGGAGGAGGACTGGCAAGGCCCACCTCCCCCGAGCCGCCCCATTACCCCAGGGTGGCTAGGGGGCAGGAGTTGGTACGAAGCCAGAGCGTGTCCACACGCCGGTGGGCCATAACTCCGTACCTCTGGGGCCTCCTGCTGCTCCGAGATCCCCCACAGATTTAGCCTGGGACCGCAAGGTACCCAGTTACCCATGGGTGGCCACGAGGAGGCACTGCAGAAGTCTTAATGATGGAGAGGCTGTGACCTGGCAGGGGAGACTTATGCGGAAGCTGCTCCCTTTTTCGCACTGGGCTAGCCAGGGGTGGAAGCTGCAAGCGAGAAGGCATGCAAGCACTTAACACTATCTAGGCTACCACACCATCGCTTCACATCACCATGCACGTGAAGCACCATGCACGTGAAGATATATATATATATATATATATATATATATATATATATATATATATATATATATATTACGAAACTTAACAAGCAAGACGACTGGAATTGATACCAAGAGCCGTAAGCCTAAAGGAATTATGTAATATATTCGTGAAAACATAAAATCCTTGACAATGTAATGAGTCTGCAAAACTTTGTTATACTTTATATCGCAAAAAAGAAAGAAAAGGGAAAAGAAAAAAAAAAGGTAAGAAAAAAAATAAACACACACACACACACACACACACACACACACACACACACACACACACACACACACACACACACACACACACACACACACACACACACACATGCGCGTGGCAAGCCTGTGTCTCCGCAAAATGTTCCTAAAAAAAAAAAAAAAAAAAAAAAAAAAAAAAAAAAAAAAAAAAAAAAAAATATATATATATATATATATATATATATATATATATATATATATATATATATATATATATATATATATATATAGCATAACCTTGTAGTTTAGGGAACTGATTTTCGATCTAAGTTTCTTTAATTATGGGACCGAAATCCACTGTACCTCTAAACAGATATGAATAACCATAACATGGAGACATGGAGTAAGAACATCAGACAGAAAGTTTAATGTGAGAAATATTATTATACACATACCAGAACTTCGGAATTTAGGTATTTAGGAAATTCCACTAATCAAAGATCAGCTGACAGTTTAGAACGAACACAAACAATGAATCAACACTTCGGGAACACATTAGTTAAAACTTCAGAGGCACGTAAATGAAACCTTTAAACACAAAGAAGATAAAGTTTGACATATGTACCTGACAAAACTTACGCGACTCAAAACTTTAGAAAACAAACAAACAAAAAAACAAGAGTGTTTCAGTGTTTCATATATTTGCAATAAACAGTCAGACATACGCTATTCAAGGTTTCAAAAATGATCACGAAACCTAAATCAACCTAAAAAACAGAGAAATCAAATTTTCAAAATTAGTTATCAGTCACAGTTTCAGAAATGGACACTCAACCTAAAACAGAGAGAATTCAAAGCTTCAGAAATTAGTCAACAATTAAAATTTTAGAAATACGCACGCGATCTATATCGGAAACGAGTCAAAGTCTCAGAAATATCAACATTAACCTAAAAGAAACAAGAATCAAGAGCACCAGAAATTCACACGAAAACCAAAGCTATACTAACACAAAACCCCACGAGATGCAAAGGCTGAATAATCCACGTAGTATTCCTTTCTGTGGCTCATTGTCAACGGGAAAATATCTTGCATAATAACAGCTGATAAATTTTGACAGTTACCGCTCGAGATAAGGGAAAGCGGGCATTTTCCCCTTCGTAATCATGTCAAGTGAAGAACACAAACTGCCTAATGATGACAGATAATTGACTCATTTACGTGGATCATTACCCCATATCCTCCTCTTTGTGTCTCTCTTATTCCCATACATTCTCTTCCTCTTTTGTCGTTCTTTCTTTTTTTTTTCTCTCTCTCTCTCTTTTCTTTGTTTTGCTTTTCGTAAAGTGGCGTTGCTCTTTTATTTGTTTTGTTTCATTTTCCTTTTTCATCTTTTCTTTTGATGATGTTGATAGTCATAACAATGGAAGTAGTTGTAGTAGTTGTTGCAAGAGTAGTAGTAGTAATAGCAATGATATCAATAGCAGCAAAATAAAAGTGATAATAATAATCATTATTATTATTATTATCGAAGATTATTAAGATTATTTTTTATGACGGCAATAATGATGGGGATGATAACAGAAATAACAGCAGAGACGGCTGTAAAAATAAATAAATAAATAAGCAAAAAGAATAAAAGAAATGATAATAACAATGTTAATGATAATTATTATTATCATTATTATTACTATTATCATTATTATCACTTTTATCATCATCATCATCATTATGAAAAATGAATAAATATGATAAGTCTGACTGACGACTAACTTTAATTCGGCCTATTTTCCGCTCTCTTTCTCCTCTCATTTCATCGTGTAATCATTTTTTGTTCTCATATTTTTTTCTCATGGCCCTTCACACAAATGAAATGATTAATGCCTCTCCCTAATCAATATACACAGAGCTAATCCTATAAACGAAAACATATTTCACACCTCCTTGCTATACTAATCAATGAAACATGCTTCACGTGGTCACACAGACCTCTAGGACTAACACATACTTCCTGCTTTCACATTGAAACGTACATAACGCTTTTGTACTGAAACATGCTTCGTATTCCCAGACTGATTCCCAATACTGAAACGTATTTCATACTTCTACAGTCACCCCCAACAATGAAGCATATTTCTTAACATTCCCTGTTTCACTCACCCTCCTTCACACTTAATCTGTTTCACTCACCTCCCTCACGCTTACCCTGCTTCATTTACCCTCCCTCACGCTTACCCTGTTTCACTCTCCCTCCCTCTCGCTAACCCTATTTCACTCACGCTAACCCTGTTTCACTCTCCCTCACGCTAAACCTGTTTCACTCATGTTAACCCTCTTTCACTCTCCCTCTCTCTCGCGAACCCTGTTTCACTCACGCTAAGCCTGTTTCACTCTCCCTCACTCTCGCTAACCCTGTTTCACTCTCCCTCCCTCACACTAACCCTGTTTCACTCACCCTCCCTCACGCTATCCCTGTTTTACTCCCCCTCCCTCACGCTAACCCTGTTTCACTCTCCCTCCTTCTCGCTTACCCTGTTTCACTCCCCCTCCCTCACGCTAACCCTGTTTCACTCACGCTAACCCTGTTTCACTCTCCCTCCTCGCTAAACCTGTTTCACTCTCCCTCCCTCTCGCTAACCCTGTTTCCACTCTCCCTCACACTAACCCTGTTTCACTCACCCTCCCTCACGCTTACCCTGTTTCACTCACCCTCCCTCACGCTTACCCTGTTTCACTCTCCCTCCCTCTCGCTCTGGCAGCGGTTGTTCCCCGAAGCCCCTCTTTTATATGCATTATCAGCTGCTCTCGGCATAACTACGCTATCTTATGTGCGAGTCTGATGCGAGTTGCAGGTGTGACAAGATTCTGTAAGCAGTAGAGATTACTAAAAACGTCTAAGAGCACTGTAAACTATCTGTATATTTTGGTTGTTTATTCTGTTTTGTTGTCTTTTATTTATTTTGTTTTTAGTTTGTTTTATTATTGTGTATTTGTTGTATTTATCTGCTGATTTGATGGGTCTTTGTTTATCTGTTTTATTTGCCTTCTCTTGTAGTTTCTCTTCTCTAAATTATTATACAATTCAAACACCTTTTTTTTAATAACACCATGTCTTTATACTTATATCTGCAGACCTCATTACCATGGTATTTCATATTAAAGTTGATACAGAATTATATAAACCAAGGCTCTGCATCACTGTGGTAATTATATTGTAATATGTCCCTGCGATAATCTAGTATTTACGTGATTACAGACGTTTGCATGTTCACAGTCTCAACAACTGTAACTGCCTGTTTCTACATGCGATTTCGGTGCATATGGACAGGTGTATTGTATTGCATGTATGATAGCTAACATAATATAGATATTTAAATGTAATACGTGCTGTATGCCGTTAAAACAAACACCATAGATAACATCACAAACGACTTTTTGAATGTTAGTCAGCAGTAGCGAGCCACAACACAAAACGAAACTCCTATATATTAGTAACAACATGCAACCTCTCCTGTTTGGCAATAACGCATCCTTCATGGGATATTGATAGCCGTGCCGGACCCCTATAAACCTGTCAGAAATATATCTCTGTCCCTGATATAGAGCTTCAGACGCCAGTAATGTCTTTCCAGAAATCCCAGGAGAGAGACAGTTTTTTTCGTATTTGGTGAAAGCTGGTTTGGGGGTGTGAGGTCGGGGCTAAACCTGGGAGTATACACCTCAAGTGGAGGTTGTCCATGAGGAAAATTATGATAATCATTTTTATTGAAATAGTGAATAAATTAGAGGGAAAAGTGAAATTGCTGTTGTTATTATCATTATTATTTTTGTTATCATTCTTAATAATCATTTTTATCGTTATTGTAACTATTATCATTATCATTATCATTACAGCTACTACTACTACTAATATTATTATTATAATCATCATTATGATCACCGTCATCACAATTATTACTATCATTGTTGTCGTTGTTGCAAGTATAACACAAGTATGGTTGTTTCACCGAAGAAAACTTTTTTTTTTCTTTTTTACTAGAAAAGGGAGGAGGGGAGAGAATGGGAGTAAAACTAATACTGGGGAAAGAAAGAGGTTAATGTTACTGTTAACTAATTATCATCATTATGATTACTCTTCTTACATTATATTGTTATAATTATTCGTGTTATTGGTTTTTCATTGTTATTGTAGCTATTGTTTTTGTATTTATCTATGAATGCTTGAAAGAGAAAATACAAGAAAAAATAGAACAGGTGAGAACAGCAAGAAAAGGCGGAAACAGAGATAAAGGGCGAGAACGGAGAGAAAAGGCGAGAAAAGGAAGAAAAGGTAAGAACCGAGAGAAAAGGAATAGCTTGTCCTAAGAAAAGCATGCTATTTGCAAATACTGGAAGGTTTGTTTGACTTGGTGTAAGTATAGCGTAAGTGTCAATTTAATACTTTTATAGGATTTTTTCTTTCCTTCTTCCTTGAAATGATAGTTAACGCGTTGTATTCAGTCATTAGAAATATGAATCTTGCCGTATCAGAATTTACAGGTTTGCATTTTTCAAGATTTTTTCATTTTTGAAACGAAATAACTATGAGATGAGACTTAAAAGTGGAAGATAAGATTTATTGCATTGATTTCGATAGAAGTGCCCCTTGGAGAACTAATGGTGTCTTTGCGCCCAGCCCCTCTTATGGGATGATTCCACAGAAGAAAAGGTACACTAGATTGCAGTGGATTTCTCAACAGCATAACATAAAACCGGAAGATTAATCTGTATGTCCGATAATCTGAGAAACAACAGGGAAGGCCCCTCACGTTTCGGTCATTTTGGTCAAGTAGTCTGTTATGCAACCCATATCCTGGCCTCGCATTTGTCACTTTTATTGTTCTCTTGCACTCGCCTCCCCCTTCCCCTCCTCCCACTTTCTACGTTCATCTCCTCGGTCTGTCTTCCCATCCCCCTCCCCCTCCCCCTCCATTCTAGTCTTTGTTTCTCCTTCCTCTTCTCGTCTTATCCACACTTTCCCTTTCCCTCCGCTTTATCTTAGGTTAGGTCAGGTCAGGTCAGATCAGGTCTCCAATCTCCTTTCCTTTCCTTCCTCAAGTTTTCTCCTCTTCTCATTTCCCTTCACTTTCTTTCTTTATTTCTTCTCTTACCCCGTTCTTTCTTCTTGCCCTTTCACCCTTTACTCCCTCTTTCCCATCCTCCTTTATCTCGCCTTTCCCCTTCCCTCCACCCCAAGTCTTCTTTCATTCTTTACCTCTTACCATCTCCTCGCCCTTTCCCTCTCCCCATCTTCCTTCTACATATCTCCTCCCCCTTTCTCACACCTCCCTCTCCCCCACAACTCCCCCTAGTTTCCCCAAAGACACCCTAGATTTGCTTTAGAATTAAACTAGACAAACTGTTGACAATAAACGTTTGTTCTTTTTATCTGCATAAACCTCTGTCCGTGCTGCGCTTATTCCAACAGAAGAGAAAAATACATGAAAATTTGCAACAATACTTATGTGTGCAAGAAAATGTGTGAATAAATTTTAATAATACGCAAGAATCATATATACCCCATATTAGCTTAACATTCAAATTAGGCTTAGATATAGGTTGTTTACATAACATATAAATGAAACAGATTTTATAGATCAACACAACAATTCAGTGAGAAAACCGGAGAAAAGTGGCTGTGAGAGAGAGACAGACAGACAGAGACTTACAGACAAAATTATATGGAAACTCTGAATATAGAATTAATAAAATAATTATCACCCGCATCTTGTAATACTGTCAAAGCATTTAATAGGATTAATTCTTCCGAAAGCAATCTTTCTTTGATCGTAGTCCATTAGCTCTGCGTTCTGGGTAGTAAGCTAGCTTATGATCAAAGGGATTTCTTTATCCACGTGCCTGTTTGTGAACACACAAATATATATAAATATATATAGATACATACATACATATGTGTGTGAATATATGCGCGTGTGTGTATGTGTGTGAGGTAACAGCTGCAACAGGAAATTAAATTGAATTGCAACGTTTCGAACGTGTTAAGTGTTCTTCATCAGACGAACAAAAAAACAAAATCTTTGTGTACACATTTCTGCGTTAATGTTCATATATACATATATATATATATATA
>NC_051423.1:28997580-29005080 GCF_015228065.2 Penaeus monodon | reverse complement strand
AATTTATACTAATCTAGTCAACAAAACATTATTTTTATTATTATGGCAGTTTGTGGTGGGAACCTATTATACAGAATATGAAGCAAATGAACAAGTCGAGGGTAAACTATAGGAATTGCTTGTCATTTATCAAATAGTGAATTTAAATACATTACGTAGTTTTTGACGTTTTTGGAAGTGAAAAAATAATGACAATAAATAATTATTTCAGAAAAAATACCCATATTCATTTTATGATCATCCATTGCCATTTATTTCTCCCCTCTTTTGTGAGTCTATTATATTACATTACTCTTTTAAACATTCACAAAATAGTATTAATGTATCACCCACGCTCCTGCCTCTATCTCTTAAAATTCTCCACAAGCTTCTGTTTTGTTTTTACAATCCTGTATTTCACTGCGATATTTGCTCCACCTTTCCTATATGTTAGTGACACGTGGGTGGAATAAAAACGCTCAATAAAGATTTTAGATACAGTGTATATTATCTGTGAAGTATTCATGGTGTTTCAAAAGTGTTGTAATATGTGAAGCCAAACAACAAAGTCGGTTGGTTTGTAGAAATAACTCCTGTAGTGGATATTTTTATCTATTTAGAAGCATTTTCTAAATACTATATCACAATCTCTAGCATAGTTATGGTGATTTAGGTTACAAGCATGGCATCAGTGTAGTTGGTAGATTAAAGCTTTCAATGTGTCTGGGAAAAAAACGTACAAATACATGGTAATTTTCAGGAAAAAAATATGCACAGAATAATACCGACCGGCGTTTTGTCATTAATTTTGACACAACTTAACTTAAATTGTGTCAAATTTTACACAGATGTGCATATCGTGTTTTACTCTGTTGCAGGGTGCAATCTATCCCGTAGTTGGGGGGGGGGGGGGAGTGAACATTTTAAAAAATAATGCATTTCTAAACATTTCCGTTGAACATTTGGGAGGGACCAAGGTGATAGCCAGTTTTTCTTCTACATTAATTGTTGTCGAAATTGGGTTGATCGAAGGTAACAGATTTAACAGCCGGTATCTCCAGGTGCTTGAGATGGCGCCGGGACAGCTTGGCAACAAACACCTCTTGAACAAAAACTAATAGGGACAATGCAGTGCCTGCGGGTAAGAGGAGAAATTATCACATACAGATACTTTTAAATGTAACGAAAGACTTTTTTCTATATTATTTATCTATAATTATTGTTGTTGATGCCATTATTACCATCATAATTATTATAATATCAAATATTACGATATACATAAGTATGAAAAGTTGTAACATCAAAAACATTCTATGTTATGGATCTCAGTAATTCAGCTTACACTTATAACAGACTAGGAAATATCCTCTCGTTTGACAAATGCTCAGAATTTATCCTGTGACTAAAATCTGTACAGTAAGCAAGCAACAAAATGATTCCTGTTTGATAAATCCCCTTTTGCCTAAAAATCAAAATCTTTATACAAACCAAACAAAAGAAACATCTCATTGTCTCATAAATCTCTTTTGCCATAAAACAAATCTAATATAACAAAGGAGAGACTTCACTCTTTCACAAATCGCCCTTATTATGTCGTACCACTAAATCTTACGCCAAAACCTTAGACAATAAACTACCTGCAAGATATAAACAGAAAACGCCATACAGATCTTGCAGTTGGAGGGACCGCTGTTCGGGCGTCTCTGAGCCAGGAGGAATGAGACAACTTGTGGAATTTATGAGTTCTTGTTGCAGCCAGTAGTCCATGAGGCCGTGTTCTAACAAGCGCCGGATTCTAGGTAAAGGTGGGGATTAGTTGGTTATAGGAATAGATGAAGATGATGTTTAGTTGATTACAGGAATATATGAAGATTAGGTGGTTATGGGACTAGACCAAGATGATGTTTAGTTGACTATAGGAATATATAAAGATGATGTTTAGTCGACTATAGGAATATATAAAGATGATTGGGTGATTATGGGAATAGATTTTAAAAAAATCGTTGATTATATGAATGGATAAAAATGAAGATTAGTTGATGATAGATGAATAGATAAAGATGATGTCTAGATGATTAAATGAATAAAGTGCTGATTAGTTAAACGTATAGGATCAGATTAAAAAGGTGATCATAGGAATACATAAAGATGATTCTTAGTTCATTATAGGAATACATGAAGCTAATGTTAAGTTGATTAAGTTAATCAAAGGAATAGACAACGAACTTCAGTTGATACAGGGATATACAAAGATGATATTTGGTTGATTACAGGACTTTGGGGTTAGATAAAGATTATGTTTAGTTGATAATAGGAATAGATAAACTGATTTGTTTATTATAGGAATCGATAAAAGGGATAATTAGTTGAATATATGACTCGACAAGAGACAGTTAGTTAATTACAGGAGTAGATAAGAAGGATGATTGGGTAACTATAGCACACAAAAACGATTAGTTTGATTATAGAAATATATAAAAAGGAATATCAGTTTATAGATTATATTGACATATTGATATATTAGTCTCAATCAACTGAAATAGCATGATTTGCACTCGTACTAATGATAGGCATTTAAGCATTCTTGTACTCAAAGGAAATATAGAGTAATGACTTCTCAGTTATAGCAGTGGATGAAAACAACAAACAAACGTACGTCAAAAAATATATAATATACAGATAAAACTGTTTAATTTAAGATAATGGCAGCTGTCGGTTCTCTCTCTCTCTCTCTCTCTCTCTCTCTCTCTCTCTCTCTCTCTCTCTCTCTCTCTCTCTCTCTCTCTCTCTCTCTCTCTCTCTCTCTCTCTCTCTCTCTCTCTACTTTTATCTCTATTTTCCTTTCTCTCTCTCTCTTTCCCTTTTTCTCTCTCTCTCTCTTCTTCTCTCTCTCTCTCTCTCTCTCACTTTCTCTCTCTCTCTCTCTCCACCTCTCTCTCTCTCTCTCTCTCCTCTCTCTCCTCTCTCTCTCTCTTCTCTCTCTCTCTCTCACTTTCTCTCCCCCCCCCCCTGTCTCTCTCTCTCTCTCTCTCTCACTCTATCTCTCTCTCATTCTCCATTTCTCTCTCTCTCTACCTTTCTCTCTTTCTCCTTCTCTCTCTCACCTTCTCTCTCTCCCCTTCTCCCTTTCTCCCCCTCTCTCTCTCCTCCCTTCATCTCTCTCTCTCTCTCCCCTTCTCTCTCTCTTCCCCTCCTCCCCTCCCCCCCTTTCTCTCACTCTCGTCTCTCTCTCTCTTTTCCCACTTTCTCTCTCTCTCTAAACTTTTCTTCTCTCCCCTTTTTCCCTCTCTCTCTCTCACTCCCCTCCCCCCCTCTTTTCTCCCTCCTTCCCTTTCCCCCTCCCCCCCTTCCTCTCCTCCCCCTCCCCTCCCTCCCTCTCTCTCCCCCCCTCCCTCCCTCCCCCCTCACTCCTCTTCCCCTTTTCCCCCCTCCCTCTCTCCTCCCCTCTCTCTCCCCTCTCACCCCTCTCTCCCCTCTCCCTCTCTCTCCCTCCCTTTCCCTCCCAACTTAGAATGGAAAACTAAAACTGCTCATATTATTGTTCTCCAATGTATGGAACACAAAGCTATTAACTTTCCCCCAAAACATACTTAATGCCCTTGCCTCATGTGCATGCTTTATTGATCCTAACGGGCCCAAATCCCCCGCTTCAAAACGGAAAAAAAAGCCCTTACTTAAAAATATTATATGGATATAAATCCCCCTCATTGCCCCCCCCCAATTCAATCTACTGTATCCCTCCAGGGGTCCTCATAAAGCACAGGGTTTGGGTGTACAATTCCTGATATGATTTTGAAAAAAGGTTTGTGTTTTCCAACTGGGCAACCCCAACTGATCCCGAACAGTAGCCTTATATATCCTTTAAAAAAAGGATGGCAGCGCGACACCTGGCTTCTTTACTGCAGCCTGGGCCTCTCCATGGGCTCACTGCATTTAATGCAAAACATGGTAACTTGAATTCCTTCACAAAATTTCAAAACTATCAGAACGGGGTACCCAAATGCTTTTTTACTGGATCCCTCTCAAAGAATTCCTGTGTACAGGGCTGACCGTTTAGCCAGATTATCACTTTTCCACAAGATCCATATTAGTATGCCGCTATCTCTAAACCCAAAATGAAAAAACGGTTTTTACTTCTTCGAGTTTATGGGGTCAGTATGGACCACTGAGAAGATGAAAAAAACGGACAGGTACTTTTGGCTTTACAGAGTATTGCTGGCATCAGATTAAAACAAACCCTTAAACTATCATGGACTGTCTGGGAGACAGCAGACTAACGCATAGGATATCAGTACCTATACAATATGTACAGGATGCAGTTTTGGAGGCAAAAAATTACATTACTGCATCCTATCGATCAAAAAGTACCGTTCCAAAATTACACTTTTTGTTATTTAACTTTATTATAACACTGGGCCCCTTTCTTTGACATGATTAGTGAATAAAAGTTTTTTTTACCAGCCAAATTTAATTTTTTTATACAGGGGTAAAAGCACACCCATCGCATGTATAACAAAAATGTTTGACTAATAGCCCCCCCTACCAAATAAAGCACGCCCTTATAGTACTTTAAATCTTACCCTGGTTTTTTGCAGGGGGTGTACACTGTTCTGTAAATAAATGTTATCAAATCAAAATCAAAATCTCTCCCCCTCTCTCTCTCTCTCCCTCTCCCACTCCCTCTCTCTCCCTCTCCCACTCCCTCTCTCTCCCTCTCCCTCTCCCACTCCCTCTCTCTCTCTCTCCCTCTCCCATCCCTCTTCCCCTTTCCCCCTCCCACTCCCCTCTCCCTCCCTTCTCTCCCCTCTCCCACTCCCCTCTCTCCTCTCCCTCTCCCTCTCTCTCCCCCCCCCCCCCCCCTCCCCCTCTCTCCTCTCCTTTTCTCTCCCTTTTTTCCCCCTCTTCCTCTCTCTCTCTCCCACTCCCTCTCCTCCTCTCCCTCTCTCTCCCTCTCCCTCTCCCCCCTCCCTCTCTCCCTCTCCCTCTCCCCTCCCTCTCTCTCTCTCTCCCTCTCTCTCTCCTCTCTTCCTCACTTCCCTCTCTCTCCTCTCTCTCTCTCTCTCCTCTCTCTCTCTCTCTCTCTCTCTTTCTCTCCTCTCTCTCTCTCTCTTTCTCTCTTCTCTCCCCTCTCTCTCTCTCTCTCTCTTTCTCTCCCCTCCCTCTCTCTCTTTCTCTCCTCTCTCTCCCCCTCTCTTCTCTCTCTTCTCTCCCTCTCTCTCTCTTCTCTCTCTCTCTCTCTCTCTCTCTCTCCCTCTCTCTCTCTTTTCTCTCTCTCCTCTCTCTCTCTTTCCTCTTCTCTCTCTCTCTCTCTTCCTCTCCCTCTCTCTCTTCTTCTCTCTCTCTCTCTCTCTCTTTTCTCTCTCTCCTCCTCTCTCTCTTTCTCTACCCCCCCTCTCTCTCTCTCTCTTCTCTCCTCTCTCTCTCTTTCTCTCTTCTCTCTTTCTTCTCTCTCTTCTCTCTTTCTTCTCTGTCTTCTCTCTTTTTTCTCTTTCATCTCTCTCTCCTCTCTCTCTTTTCTCTCTCTCCCCTTTTTCCTCTCTCTCTCCTTCTCTCTCTCTCTCTCTCCTTTCTATTATAAGAACATTACAAAGTAAAAAAAAAAAATACCGAACACAAGCCATATATACACACTAAAACATCAATAATTCTCAACACTGATATTTTCCATTAACCTCTCAAAAAAGAAAAACGAATCATGTAAGATAAAAATTCCAAAGAAGACTCACACAGGGTCGACGCGGTCTTTGAGCGGCGAATCCTTGGGGAAACCGATGCTCAGCCTGTAGCTCATGATGGCCTCCTGAGTCAACCACAGCGGGCACTTTGATGTCTGTGGGGGTGAGGCAAGGGCTGGGTTTAAGGGTTAAGGTTTCCGGCGGAGAAATGGGTGGGGGGTGAGTGGTGGTGGGGCAGGAGGATGCCTCTTCCTCGCTCGGGTTGTCCCTCTATTACGAGGTGTTTGTTAGTCTTTGGCTTTCTCTATCTCTCTCTCTCTCTCTCTCTCTCTCTCTCTCTCTCTCTATATATATATATATATATATATATATATATATATATATATATATATATATATGTATGTATATTTATTATTTTTTCTATCTTTCAATTTATATTTATCCATCTATCTCTTTTTCTTTTTTTTTATTCTTTACTCTTTTTTCTCTCTTTCCTGTCTTCCTCTCTCTCTCTCTCTCTCTCTCTCTCTCTCTCTCTCTCTCTCTCTCTCTCTATATATATATATATATATATATATATATATATATATGTGTGTGTGTGTGTGTGTGTGTGTGTGTGTGTGTGTGTGTGTGTGTGTGTGTGTGTGTGTGCGTGCATATACATCCACACACAACACACAAATATGAGCATCGACTCGCACACACAGACACACAGCAATCTTCACAGTTAGAGAACCTCTACCTAATTAACCTTCCGAATCACATCTTGCCTTGAAAATTTTCGAACCATTCGAACGTCACAATACCCGAGTCAAGACGTACCTGCGAGAAAGAGGTGTGCAGGATGTTCTTGACGGTGTTCTGGTCGACAATGAGAGCGTAGCCTTCCTTCAGCACCTTGTTGAGGCCGTCAAGGTAACTCCAGACCGCGACCGAGTGCCCTTCCCATCCGCGGCCGAAAAGCGAATCCTTTTCTGCGTGCTACACGGGAGAAGGGAGGAGGGCGTTTTTTTTTTTTTTTTTTTTTTTTTTTTTTTTTTTTTTTTTTTTTTTTTTTTTTTTTTTTTTTTAATAGTTGTGGATGAGAAAAACGGGAATGACTGAAAATGGGAAACTGGTTATGGGTAATGTGTGTACGTACTATTGTGCATGTATGTGTATAATCGTGGTCATGAGTTTGTGTGTTACTGTGTTTGTGTATGTTTTAGAATAACTACTGCAATGGTGAATCACTCGCTGAATTTACTTTTTTTTCAATTGCCCTGTCCTACAAGGACGTTGGCGATCATGGATTTCCATGATTTTCTTGGCAATTTAGAGCGGTGGTTTTGCCTTCGCCTTCCGCCCGGTGTTTTTATCGAGTCACCATCTCTACTTACCTTAAAGATATCGTAGACGAGCGAACCACCCATCAGCATGTAAGGGATTTTGTCCTGTTCAATCATTTCCTCCAGTGTTGTAAAGGGAAGGTTGACCTGTAATGAGGATTATCAATATCTAAATAGATAGATAAAGGCGACTGTCTGATTACTTGTATTTATTTCTTATGCAAATCAAGGGCTGTAACAGAAGGAAACAATAATAAACGGAATTGATTGAGTCCTAAGAATGAAATTCGGAAACTACACTCTTCTTCATCGAAGCAGAGATGCATCAGGCAAATTGGCGATGAATGATGACAATAATATTTGACAGACTCGTGATAATGATTATATGATTACTGAAAGGCGTGGTGATAATTTGAAATACAGTATGCTGTTCGGACATGCTATATCGAGCCAGCCAACCTCTCAAGTGTATCTTCGTCCACATAAAAAAAGTAATAATATGTTTTTTTGTTTTGAAT
>NC_051423.1:28975080-28985080 GCF_015228065.2 Penaeus monodon | reverse complement strand
GCCTCTCTCAATTCACTACTGAGAGGCCATATATGGCAGTGCCACCCTTGCCTGATTGGATGCCCTTCCTAATCAGCGGTTTGTGCCACGGCG
Organism: Penaeus monodon; assembly: GCF_015228065.2. NCBI lineage: Eukaryota > Metazoa > Arthropoda > Malacostraca > Decapoda > Penaeidae > Penaeus > Penaeus monodon. The sequence goes on along the minus strand of NC_051423.1, from coordinate 28,984,987 downwards.
GCGACTTCCCCTACGACACCTGCGCTCGACTTCTCAAGGCGATATGTCGTTTTCTAGGTAGGCAATCGAGGTGAAGTTCCTTGCCCAAGGGAACAACGCGCCGGCCGGTGACTCGAACCCTCGAACTCAGATTACCGTCGTGACAGTTTTGAGTCCGATGCTCTAACCGTTCGGCCACCGCATATATATATATATATATATATATATATATATATATATATATATATATATATATATATGTGTGTGTGTGTGTGTGTGTGTGTGTGTGTGTGTGTGTGTGTGTGTGTGTGTGTATGTGTGTGTGTGTGTGTGTGTGTGTGTGTGTGTGTGTGTGTGTGTATGTGTGTGTGTATGTTCATATATATAAATAAATTTAAATACATAAATATATATAGAGATAGATAGATGTGTGTGTGTGTGTGCGTATGTTCATATATATAAATAAATTTAAATACATAAATATATAGATAGATAGATAGATGTGTGTGTGTGTGTGTGTGTGTGTGTGTGTGTGTGTGTGTGTGTGTGTGTGTGTGTGTGTGTGTGTGTGTGTGTCTTTGTTAGCAAATACAACAACAAAGGGAATTACAAGAAAACACACGAATAAGCCGAAGGCCTTTTCGTTTTATTACTTCATCAGGGCATACAAGATCAACAGAGGTGTATTTATACATGTACTGAGCGATTAGGTCAAGGTGGTAGCCAAGGTCGTTGCACGCATAATCACCGACGTGATCTGACCGCTCAGTACATGTATATATAGCTCTGTTTCTCTCTCGTCTTATAGGCCTTGAAGAGGTAATATAACGAAAGGCATATTCGTGGTTTTCCTGTATTTCCCTTCGTTGTTATACTTGCAATTTGTATATATATATATATATATATATATATATATATATATATATATATATATATTATATATATATATGTAAAATGCAAACACACACACACACACACACACACACACACACACACACACACACACACACACACACACACACACACACACACACACACACACACACACACACACAACACACAATATATATATATATATATATATGGGTATATGTTTCTATCCATATATATGTATACATATATGTATGTATATATATATATAAATATATATATAAATGTATATATATATATATATATATATATATATATATATATATATATATATATATATGTATGGGGGTGAATGTTTAATGGAATTACATGTGATTTATTTCTTCTTGCAGTTAAAATACATATTTCATTCTGTATAAATAAGCCGCATTACTGTAAATGGGTCAGACGCGGCGTGGGGACTTATCCAGAGGCGAATGGGAGCGTCAGTTAAAAGAACAAAAAAATTGAGGAACAACCGATCCAGTTGCTTGCTGTTGTGCGTGATGAAGTTGCTCTGCCTGTTATGAAACGCGCGTTGTTTGTGTTCTGTGCCGTTTGTTCGTGTTACATAATTGCAATGATTCGATCTTTGTTTCTCACTATTAGTAGGGCTTAGTCTGTACAGAAGAAATTTTGATATTTGATAAGGGGTGTACAATGTAGTTAGGTGTGTTTTTTGGTTGCTCGTCGTGACAGCTATATGCAATCCGACTGTTTATAGAAAATGTTGACCTTCCGGTAAATAGAAAATGATGAGAGTGTGATCGCAAACTTTAGTATATCAACTTTGGTATAGAAACTTTGCATAATTGATAAAACTGAAAGAATATGATAATTAATATATATATATATATTTTTTTTTTTTACTTATTACATTTATATTTGTAATAAGTTTGTTTCACCTGTCTGCCTTGAAATTCTGAGAGCAGAGCAAACATAACGATAGATTCAGAAAAAAAAATAACTGCATTAATAAAAACACGTTGACATAGTAAATGAAACTCTGTGATACACCCACAATATTACATCTACTATTAAGAGAAGCATGGCCTGTGATGTATTCCTAATGAATCATGTGTTCAGTATACGTCATGAATATGCAACTTCACAATATACCTGAGTGACGTCAACGCTGCCCTACTAGGTTCTCATGCAATGTGTTTTCTGCCATGGTAATTGAGCAAACAATGTCAGTGGCCATATTAAAGTGAAAATGGCTAAGTTGGGTGGAAATAATGGGTAACAGCAAAACTTACAGTACAGTTTACCCTGGCAACTGTGTATTATGAACTGTTGTTAATCACAGTTAATCTCGTGGTAATTTGGACAGGAAGTTAATACTATTCTTTGTGTGAAAATATTTCTTTCTTGTATTGTTCATGCGCCCTTATAGATTGAACAATTAAATGATGTAAAAAAAATCATACAGTTTAATCACTCAATGAATCACGATCATTCATATCTTTAACGATGTATAGTAATTTCATCTTTGTCATAAATCTACTCCGCAAAACGATGCTGTGCCATGTTTTTCTCATTCCTATTCCATCTTCAGGTAAAAGTTGATCAATAATTTGCCAGTGCGAGCGTGGGAGCTCACGTTGCCTCTCGTGACGTCATTCATCCACACACATGCAGACAATTATGCAAATGTGATTATCTAATGGCTATTCTTCAGTGAAAACTTTGAATTCAAAATGATACCCGTGAATGCATTTAACTCTTTAAAATGGATGATTGAGTATATATTTGCGAAATGCTTTGCAGTAAAATACACGAACAGCTAACGCGGCTTTTCTCACAACCCGCCAGCATTAATACAAAAAATAATGACAAAAAGGACGTCCAGAATCACTTAGCCACTTTATACAGTCCTAGTAAATAAATCAATCTTCATGTTATCGCTTCCAAGAATTTAATTCATCCACTTCAGAATCATTTGCATATCAAAAAACTTCGCAAAGCACGCCATCTCAGTGAGGTTGTGCGGTCGGCAGAAGAGCGCCCTCGGTCACGTGTAGAGAATCGTGACCTCGTCCCCAGCCCTTATCTACTTCCCTTGCCTTATTTTGCTGAATATTCACAACTATCGAGTCTATTTTATGAAAATGACGAAAAACAGAGACGGTCTCTTCGCTATAGACTGTGAAATTTGGATGATTTATTTTTATTCTCTCTCTCTCTCTCCCCCTCTTCTCGTTCTCACCTGTTTTATATTGCTTGATACACCGTACTATCATTATTGCTTATTTTCGAAAAAAATGAAAAAAAGATTGTATAAAAGCAAACGAAACTTAGAAAGAAGATATTTCATGTGTACTTTGCCATCAATTAAGACATCACGTTTCTCCGATCACGTTTGTCAAAGCGTGACACACTGCGCTCAATAAGTATGGTATAAATGGCTGCCCTCCATTCTATTTCATGTGTTACACGTTAAATATCCCACAGCAAGTGCGTTCATGCTGAAATAACTGAAAATAACGGGAGGGAGTTTGATACAGAATTATTCTCAAATTCAGTGTAACTCAAATGCATTTCTCTCCAAGATCACGTTTGGGGAAGCGTGAGGAAATGCGCACAACAAAGACGGAGCTGCCATTCCTGTGGATTTATTCATTATACTTGAAATATTCTACAAACAAATCCGTTCGTGCGGAAGATATTTGAATTAGGGAGACGTGGGTTTGTGGTGCGAGTTTTGATTTTAAAGGCTATCAAGTTTTCCTGGGTCACGTTTGATAAAGCGTGATAAAATGCGCACAACAAACACATATCTGGAAACGAGAGGAACGATAATTACCATGTACAAGCGGTTGAGTTTTAAAGATAAAATGTAAATATTCATTTAGTTTTGGGGAAGATTAGTTGATGTGGTGGACGTTATTGTTATTGATAAGGATACTTAGTTTAAGAGGGTAAAGATTTTCATTAACTTGCGTAGAACTAAAGTATTGCTTGTTATTATCGTAGGTACTTGAATTCATGCAAGCGCGCACGCACACAATATCAGGTCAGAAATCTTAAATAGTTTTTTTTATATAAACACTTATGTGCATAAAATATACATGAGAAATAAGAAAACAATGACAAAGAGTAATAAGATTAGGAGTAAGTTATTAATAATAAGAAATGAGCACAAAATATATACAGTACAGTCCCATCAAAATTAGTCAAAATACACATGACATATAAAGAGGAAAGTTTAAGAGTTACACCAGAATTATTAATATAACATAAGTAACACAGCTAAAAAGTCTTTCATCAGAAACGAAAACTAAATATACCACAATTTTCGATTATAGAAGTTAAACGAACCAAAAATATACAGAAAAAATACCACACAAGGAGAGAAAAAATACAACATACTAAAAGAAAATGAATACAGTTCATCAAACATAGGAATAAAAGAACAGAAAAGGCAATACACAAGATATGAAATTCCCAAACAGAAAACAGGATGGCACGACTTTCGCCTTGTGAAGTACGACACTTTCTCTCCCTCTCCGCACGACATCGTACCTGAAGACCTAGCACTCCAGACCGAGGTAGAAGTGTAGACAGACAACCAATATTTATAAATATTTCCTTTTTTATTATCTTGTAGTGTGTGTGTCGTGATAAAAATGATAATGGCGAAGTAGGATACATGTGGAATATAATTCTGTGCATGAGGGGGATGTGTTAGGTAGAAGATAAGAGAGAAATTGGAAAAAAAATACAATGGCGGAAACTGACAACCACGGTAAGTCCGTTTTGAAGTTCCTTTGTTTTTGTTTTTGATTTTGGGCTTTATTTTGATTATGGTACGAGGGGCAGGCGAGTAGATCGGTAGCGAAGGAGTGGGCTTCAGGAGCCACTCGAAAACAGGGCATTGGAAGGCATTCGAAGTCGGTTTCCCAAAATAAATGCGTTTGTTGGGTTCTGTGCATGAATATTGTGTAGTTAGTGAATTTATTAATTATAGATTTAGTTTCGAACTACAGGGGCACAATTGGATATGGAAACGCTGTTTTCTTCTATTTATTTAGGATTTTTGGTATTGATTATATCTTTTATAATTATAATCCATTTTAGTGCAATCGTACATAAATAATATGCAAGAAATCGAAAAAAAGGGTAATTAAAAAGAAAAGGTTCACTTGCGTTCAGAAATGCAGCATAATTTTAAAAAAGGGTTTGATTGCTGAGAGAAATTTGCAAGGGAAAAGTAAATGTTTATTAGGTAAACTAGGTGGATTAAGCACAGCTAAACCCTACCAAGTATATTCTGACAAGGTAAAGCTCATAAATATCCATGACAAGAAAAAAAAAAAAAGACTCAGTTTTGCAATAATTTTAGTGGTGATTTCTCGTCCTTTGCAAGAGCATGAAGCACGGAGGATCCTGTGCTTATTATTGGTGGTGTTGTGCATGACCTTGGAATATAAGGCCTACTATCACAGACAACAGTAAATTTTGAGCAAATCTGGATAGACAACAGTCAGTATTATCGCGAGAAAAAGATGTGTTTTGATAGCTGCGTGGATATCATAAATATTTACAAAGTGTTTATTATTTGTTTTTTAAAATCTTTTTGGATTGATTGGTTGAATTTTAAAATGTATTATATAGACAGTTACAATGAAATTATTTTTTGCTGCAGTTTTTGTTATATCTATGGTTTCTTTGACCTCAGAATGTTGGGTCAAATTTAAGGTAGGTCATGTCTGTGTGTATGTTAGTATTTATTAGCTGATATCACAGGCTAGACCAAGAACCTGTCACAGTACAGAGTTTTGAGGCTGACATGGAGAGAAAAAAAAAAAATGAATAAGAATTACGTCAAATAAATGTTTCCTTCCCTTAGAATGTTGAGGCGTCCAGTATGGAAGAACAGGGAAGGAGCTTCGATGAAACCTTTGGTATTTTTTTATTACGATATTATGCACATTCTCTAGTTTGTCACAAGTACTTATGAAATGAGATAAAACTTTCTGATGCACCCACAGTACCTCAAGCAATTGCTGTTAACTCTGCAGCTGCTGTCCTTCTGATATGGACCAACAGAACTTCTTCACATATATTTTGGCAAACTAAAGCTTTGATTGATTGCTTTTTTTTATAATAAATTGCCATGGATGTCTATTTCTGTTTTGCCAGAAAATATGTTGTGGAGGTTCGTTGGCCTTTTTGAAACGCCAGTAGCATGTCGGGCATGGTAATTGCTTGAGTCTTTGTAGGTGTAACTAATATTTATCAGTGTGATGCTGGCACACCTATGCACTGTGTTTAATCTCAGTCTTCTATGATACTGTATGAAGCTGAAAAACAATTTTTGAAAAATTGGTTATCATCACTGTATTGCAACAACAGAAAAGATTGGTAAATTTTTTCTAAGGTCATCATCCACAGTAGATTCTCACTGCCTGAAACCCTGTGCAAAAGAATGGTGAACAACACCAGCATGCTCATTCTTCTACTACTGGCATACAGACTGATGTCAGCCACCTCTATGTTTGTCAGTGCTCCAGCAAAGGCCAGTAAATCTCCACTATATTCTAGCAAGATAGAGATTGCACAGGCAAGTTTATTGTTCTTTGCTGGAGACATAGAGGCTATGGTGATTGCTCTAGACTTGGGTCAAACCTATTAATGTAGGCCAGGGTTCTTCAAACTATTTCATCATGACTTAGTTTCATCTTGTACACTACCTTCACGGCTCGGTATGTCCATGTATGTTACGTTTCTCTCAAAAGGATATTAATTCATATATATAATATCATCATCATCATCACTAATTTTATTAATATCATGTGGCGACCCACTGAATATGAGCTTGCAACCCATTCTTTGATGAACCCTGTTGTAGTCCATGCATCACAGATTACAGTAAGTTTTTCCAAGTCGATTTGGATAAAACAGAGCCAGTGTAAAAACCAGAAGAAAGTCTCAGTTTGTAAGCCTCTACAAGTTAGACAGTAACACCAATGGAAACAGATTGTCCAGCACCTGTTAACAGTCCAGACAGTCACATACAGTTACTTGTATTTCCTGCTGGTTTGTTTTGTGGAATTTGATTAGAAAGCAGAAATGCCTGGTGCATGCAAAAAAAAAAAAATTAGAATGAGTAGGCCTGCTGTATAGAATGTTGTATTTTGATACAAGTTTTTCTTTTGATGAAACTAAGACATAAACAGTCATATGTTGCTCTGATTTTTTTTTTTTTTTTATTTTTTTTTTTTTATTGACCATTCTCATAAGACTAACTTGAGCATAGATAAAGAGAGAAACCTGGTGCTTGAGCAGAATTCTTGAAAAGAGAAAGGATTTTAACTTATAATCCTTGCATCTTCTTCAAATGAACTGATATCACCTTCACTGGCATCATTGTTATTGAGGCAGAGATGTATCAGATATTTTGGTAATTATTGACTGCATGCAGTATATCTGATTAACATCAGTGTATTTCACCTATATGTTGATTATCAAATAATTATTAGTCCTGAGCTGTCAATCTGTTAAGTGCATTTTTGCCTTTATAAGAACAAGAGTGGATACAATTTGTATTTTTCAAGTTATTGACAATTTATTGCAAAACACTCACCAGCGTAAAAGGTATGACTTGTGCATAGCTATGCTTCATTATCCTTTCCATAAAAGACATGATCTAAGGTTTTCAAATTCTTTAGAATTATCTATACATATTTGGGTGCTGTATGTTCTCTTTGCTACTTACTGGTAATACCACAAGCATGATATTGGTAGAAAAAACCCACAATGCAAGAACTAGATTTATGCAAAATGAGACTGCAGTTTCACTAAATCTAGTTTTTGCATTGTGGGTTTTTCTAACATAGTATAAATATGGAAAAGTGTTTTACCATGCGAGAATGATATCGTTCAGAGAGTTTGGTAGTAATATCTATTAAAAGTTGTTTTTTTCCTTTATTATTCCTTGAATTAAAATGATTAATGTAACAGCCACTGTTAAAAAAATTGCTATTGTTGAAATTTCCATAATGTTACATGTACATGTCACCTAACATTTCAAAGGCGAGTAGCAGAGATGTGAATGCAAACGTGTTTGCATATGTATATATATATATATATATACATATCTATCTATCTATCTATATATATATATATATATATATATATATATATATATATATATATATATATATATATATATATATAAATGTATATTTTTTTTATTTAACAGGAACCATGGAAGAACAAACAATGGATGAAAATGAAGTCAAGAACCCAGGTCAGCAGGAATCTGCATATGGGTCATTAGAGTCTTCATCTCAGGGCCAGTCACAAAAAAGGTGGGGATTGGCGCATTGTAAACATCTACTTGGTAAAATTATTATTGTGAAATGACAGATTATAGAGTAGAAATGTTCTTTGGAGAGATGTAGATACGTCAAAGAGTTCCTTTTGGTTTGTAAATTCTACCGTTTCTAATATTTCTCTTCAATCTTGCAGCAGTTACAGTGGGAGCAAAAGTCTTAATAGTGGATCAAGTCACAGTAGTGGCTTTGGAGATAATGCAGACTTTAGGTAAAGTAAAATGATACTGTTCTTCATGGTGTGATAGCATTATATATATGTGTGTGTGTGTGTATGTGTATGTGTATGTGTTGTATGTGTATGTATATGTATATGTATATGTGTATGTGTATGTGTATGTATGTATGTGTGTATGTATATATATATATATATATATATATATATATATATATATATATATATAAAATATATATATATATAATATATATATGTGTGTGTGTGTGTGTGTGTGTGTGTGTGTGTGTGTGTGTGTGTGTGTGTGTGTGTGTGTGTGTGTGTGTGTGTGTGTGTGTGTGTGTGCATTTTGCCAATTTTATGCATAAAGAGTGCATTCACCTAGTCAGTGGGACTGAGCATACGCACAGCACACACGCCTATGCAGACTTCCGCACAAAGGTTCTGACAAATGCTTACTCATATAAATAAACACACAGTCATTAACTTTCATGCAAAACAGTTATTCTACAGACGTGAAACATATACATATATACATCTATACATATTATTAGATGAATTATTAGTTGAATAAGGTACATTCATTGATAGGTATACTATATGTCCTTCAGTCTACTTTTGATGCACTGGCCGTAAATGGAATTCATTCTTTTGGTTGTTTGTTTACTTTTGTAACAAGATTATTTTATTTACCAGCAGGGTAAACAGACTAAAGGATATTAAACACAAAGAACACAAAAGGAAGAAGGTGAAAGAGAAGACTGATAAACTCCTGGCAAAAGAGAAACCTGAGAAATTTAACAAGGAAGAGAAGAAAGAAGACAAGGAGAAGTCAGGGAGCGACGAGCATGACCAGAGACTCAACAGTGAAACAGCCAGTAGTAAGATGTTCAACGTTTTGTTATTGGGAATTGAAGTAATGAAACAGAAAGTCCTTTCAGTTCACCCACTTTCCAAATCTGTCCATTCTGCAATAATTTACTCATTACACAGCTTGAAAAAAATTGACTTGGTATTGGGTGGCCTCAAACTACCCTCTGCCTACTCCTGGGTAGACAGAGTTGGGCCTTCCCCAGATAGGTTGTATGTGTCATAAAGAGTATTTTTCTGTGGATGACGAGACTTAGTCATTTGAATGTGAAAATATAAGTGTAAAATTGATGATATATAGTAAACCATTTAGTATGTAGAGAAAGAACACACACACTGAAACATCTAGTTTGTAATATAAACTTGAATTATAAAAAATCAATCTTGCTTTATATTGAATATTATTCAAATTATCATTATATTAATAAGCTTGTGTTTGAGATGGTTTGTGTGATTGTTGATTATTTGTTTCCAGGTATTACAACAGGTATTGAAGAAAGCACATCAACATTCAACTGCCATCCAAATGATGGTGATGATAGAGCGGGTGATCAGCCTACTCTTGTATATACACAAGCCCTTAATTATATAAGAAAAATTAAAGAACGTTCTGCGAAGTGATCAGCCGACGCAT
>NC_051423.1:28969293-28974980 GCF_015228065.2 Penaeus monodon | reverse complement strand
TTATTTTTGTATTCATTAAGCTAACTTTGACCACATCTGTATAACAATTCTTTTTAATCCGCAGATAATTATGGCACCTCCTTTTTCTGTCGCATGCGCATGTACCATGGCTTAAAGTCCTCTGGCTTTGGTGTGCGTAATAAGAGAACAATATACAAGCCTTGCAAAATCATTCTGAAGTTCCATGATCCATCTTGCATGGAAGAGACAGCATCAACTTATGGCCCAAATTCCTCTCTTCTGCTGGCAGAAGTTATCCCAATTGAGAGTGTCTATCATGGTTAGTTATGAATTTGAGTTTTTGCACTTATATAATTTGCAATTGTATTTATGCATCGTGTTTATGTATAGGTGATTATTTATGCATTTGTATAGAGGTATATGTGATGTGTATATGGATTTATGTATAATGGATTATTGATGGATGAATTGATAGATAACATTAAGGACTTTATTTTCACAACAATTAATTAAATGTAATTCATTGTTATAAAATTAATGTGTGTTGTCATATATTCAGTGTTACTTTTGACCACTCCATTTGTTATTAAATCACGTTGATCATGCTTTCAGTACCTGGTGAAACCCCTGCAATGGGTAGCTTTAGCATACGTCATTCTGCTTCTTGCAACTTCTCTGAGTACGATCCAGAGGCCATTCCATACCTAGGACACCTTCCACAAGATTTGACTGGGAATTCTGTGTTTGATTGTTATCACCCAGAAGATCTACCTTTGCTGAAGTCTGTGTATGAAGATAGTAAGTAGTTTTTTTGTTTGTTTTTGTAGACATTTTGGTAAATAATACTTTCACTATTCAGGGACAGATTGAGCCAAAGGAAGGAAAAAGTAGAAAAAGGAGAAAAAAATACCAGTTTATTTTATGACCTGTTCTAGCACTGCTAAATTCCATTTGCCACATTTCAGTTGTTAAAGAGCAAGGCAAGCCACACCGGAGTAAACCATACAGATTCCGCACTTTCAACGGTAGCTATGTCACGCTCGAGACAGAGTGGCTCTGCTTTGTCAATCCATGGACTAAGAAGATTGATTCCATAATAGGTCAGCATAGGGTGTTAAAGGTGAGTATGATTTTAGGAGTTAATTTTTTACTTTTGATAGTTTCTATTTGATCGATATTGTCTTTATTACTCTTTTTCTATATTTTTATTCTTAGATTTCTAAACATTTGTAGGTGTAAGATGAAACTGAGGTGATAAGAATATTGAAAATCATGTTAATGTTGTGATAGATCTTCATGTGATTGCGACAGTAATTACTGTTCATAATGTTTTTCTTTTCGTATCAAGGGGCCAGGTGATATTGCAATATTCCTTGATCCTACTGAGAAAAGTCAGTCTCCATTCCCAGAAGAAGTTCTCAAGGAAGCACAGAAAGCTCAAAAGGAAATCATTGAATTATTGGCCAAGGTGAGATCATGTTTTCTAATCTTGTTGTAAGGAATTTGTGTTTTTATTGTGATGTAGCCTTAAAAATTTATGTAGATTAAAAAGGAAAACAAATTATTTTTTAAAACCATAATTTCATTTTGATAGGAGCTAGATTAACAAAGGGAAAGGAATTTTAATAATGAGTTCATGAAATACATATATGATAGATATGGCAAGAAATGTTCAAACTCTCTTAAGTTCCCCTCACCACCTACCCCCTCTCTCTCCCCTCTTTCTTTCCCCACACATCCTGTAGCCTGTAGCCACGTACCGAGACCCCAGTAAAGAGCCTCAGGAGATGAGGCGTCGCACGCTGGCCCACATGATGAGCTCAATTGTGGAGGAGCTTGACAACATGGAGAAGAAACAGAGCACGGCAGAAGAACGGAATGCAGAGGGACAGAGGTCAGGCAGTCGACAGCCCCTCAGCATGGTGACCGAGCCAGGCCAGCCCAATGTTGTACGTATCCCCTTTTACTTCTTGTTTTGTTAATGTGGATTGTTACTATTTTTTTAATTGATTGCATTCTTGATTTTGGTATTACTATTGTTATGATTATTATTAAAGCAAATTGATTTTATATTTATTACAATCAAATAACTTATCTGCGGTGGGTAGTTAATTGATGCATGTTCACTATTAAGTACATTTAGTACTTTTGCAGACTTTTATTGCACTATTCAATGTCATTTCTAGTTATAACAATAACAGAAAAAATATTTTTGATCAAAGTTTGGAAGAAAGTTAGGAGGGGTAAGGTTCCAGGATCTTAGCATGATTTTATAGGACAGAAGGACAAAGTATGCATCAAAGGAGGACAGGGCAGAGAAAGTTTGAAATGTGGGAATGATGGGGACAGAGTGAGTTATTATAGCTAGATTTACTTCTCAGGTGTTGCGAAAGTATTTTTTGTATTTTATTCCATTTATTTTTATCATTCAAAAAGATTGAAAGATATATCATTCCATAAGGTAATCCATATTTTATGTGCATTCAATGAGAGAATTAAGAGCTGTAGATCAATAAGCTAATGATTTTTGATGCAAGTTTTAATGGAATTAAACTAATTATATAATGAAACTTTAGTGCTGAAGAAAGAAGAATGAGTAATCATAGAATTAGGAAAGAATAAATGTAAAAGACTTGGACAAGAGGAGGTATATTTGCCAGGTTGGCAAATATACATACCATGTCCAATGTGTTTTTTTTTATTATTGATTGTGTTTAAAAATAGATATATCCACAAATTCTTAGTCACCATGGAGTTAATTACCAGTTCTACCTATCATACCTGTTCAGCCCAGTCCTTGTTTTTTAGAAAGATTTTTTTTTTTTTTTTTTTTTTTTTTTTTTTAAGTATTGTTGATAACATTATATTAATTTTACTGAAGATGAAATCAGATGCAGTCACATAGGCCTGCTAGTTGGCTCCTTGGTGGTTGAGCACATGTTTGCAAACAAAATTCACAAAACAAAACTGTAGTAGACAGTACACATACCTGGCACCAGTGAATTAATGTTATAATAATTTTGCAGGATTATAGTACCAGGGATTTTTCCGTCTTTTTTTTTTTTCAGTTGGTACTTTTTTAACTCTCTCTTGCAAGTCACATTACTTTCAGTTCTTGGGCTGATCTGACCCAGACTGTTTAAGTTGATATTCCTTAAAACCTTTTTGCATGATAAACTTCTATGGATGAACTTAGTGATAAGCTTGCAGTTTCCAACCACCCAGGACCAAGCATCAGTAGTCATGGGGGAAATCTCTCCTCACCAAGATGACCGTTGTTATGAGTCCAACCCCTCAACCTCTACCCCATCTAGCTACAGCAAGCTCAACTACAATGAAACTATGCAGAGGTACTGTACCATCAAAGCAGGTGAAAGAGAAAAGGGTTCGACTTTTTCACACACACTGTGCCACTTTGTGTGTGCCACGTTAATACTTGTTTACTTGTTTGCATTTAATTAATTTTGTGCCTGGAGAACAGGTGTGGCAGAGAAAACACAAAAAAGCCGAGCCCTTGTTTTCTCCTTAGGACTCCCCTTTTAGTCGGTCCCCGATGAAACCTTTTAGTGTGACCCGATGGAGGAAGTTGTGACAGTCATTTTGACTCTTTTAGGTCCAGAAAGGCCAAGAGAGTATCAGTTCCTCCTCTGAAGCCTCCTCCAGATATGGCCACCTCAACTATTCAGAAACCATCCACAGGTAAGGATCATCACAGGAACCTTGGCTTATGTGGTCTCGTGATTTTTTTTTTTTTTTCTTTTTTCTTTTTTTTCCAGATGAATAATTTTTGTATTTTCATTTTTGGGGGAGGAAGTTTGGGCAGTGAATGATATATTTTTGGTCTGCGAGAGAGTCCATTCGCTAGTAGTTCAGTATTCCATATTGAGTTGGGTATTCATACCTAATAAATTAGCCTTTGTAGTAGTTTACATTAATGGTAATCAGTAAAAATGGCAGGGTGAACTCATTGTAGATATGGACATAATGAGAGAAATTACAACAGCAAAGGAATAATCAGAAGTCCTCATAGTTCATTTAAACATCAGCATTTAGTCCCGTTAATCATGCCATGTACTATGAAACTTAATATGACCACATGAGACAAAGGAAGATGAGACATGACTGGTGTGTGAGCCCATGTTGGTAATCATCATTGTTTTCTCTCTTTGATTACTGTTTTGTTTAATTTTAACATTCATATCTTTGTCAATCATGTAAGCATATATGTTTCCAGACACGCACCACACACCACACACACACCACACACACACCACACACACACACCACACACACACCACACACACACCACACACACACACACCACACACACACATCACACACACACATCACACACACACACATCACACACTCACACACATCACACAACAACCACACACACACACACACACACAACACACACACACACCACCACACACACCACACACACCACACACACACACACACACACACACACAACCACACACACCACACCACACACACCACACCACCAACACACACACCACACACACCACCACACAACACAACACACACACATCACACACACACAATCACCACACCACACACACACACACACACTCCACACACAATACGCAAGCACACACACACACTCCACACACAAACACATACACACCACACACACACACATACACCACACACACACACATACACCACACACACATACATACACCACACACACATTCATACACCACACACACACATACACCACACACACCATACACACACCACACCATACACACACCACACCACACACCAGACACACACACACCACATCACACACCAGACACACACACACCACATCACACACACACACCACACACACACACCACATCACACACACACCACACACACACACACACAAATACACACACCACACACATACACACACCACACACATACACACACCACACACATCACCACACACACACACACACACACACAGCACCCCACACACACACACACAAAACACCACACACACACACACACACACACACACCACACACACACACACCACACACACACACACCACAACACACCACACACACACACACCACACACACACCCACACACACACACCACACACACACACACACACACACACACACACACACACACACACACACACACACACACACACACACACACACACACACACACACACACACCACACACACACTCTCTCTCTCTCTCTCTCTCTCTCTCTCTCTCTCTCTCTCTCTCTCTCTCTCTCTCTCTCTCTCTCTCTCTCACGTGTATATGCACTCTCTCCCTCCCTCTCTCACTCTCACTCTCACTCTCATTTTCACTCTTGCTTGTACATAGAAGTTACTGATCACTTAGCTATTTTACTCACTGACCTCTCTCTCTCTCCCTCTCCCTCTCCTTCTCCCTCTTACTCTCACACTCACTTTATCTCTCACTTACTTGTACTGATCACCTAGCTTATTTTTACTGTATGCCACATCTGCCTAGCAGCCATAACCTTCTTCCATATCACAGGAAGAGTTGCTGTTCATTATTCACACCGTATGTGTGGAATGTTCATTATCAGACCTGACAGTGACCGAGATAACATGTACTATCATGTATAATGTAGTATCATGCTGTGACCACGGTGGCTCAAACATGAACCTACCGTTAAAGAAAAAAACTGTGCCAATGCTTTAAATTCCCGTAACTTTATTTGT
>NC_051423.1:28961793-28964293 GCF_015228065.2 Penaeus monodon | reverse complement strand
CACCAGACACACACACACACACACACACACACACCAGACACACACACACACACCAACACACACACACACCAGCCAAAACACCCAAACACCAGACACAACCACACACCACACACACAACCACACCCGACACACACAACACGCCGACCCAACACAACACCGCACACACACACCACAACACAAACCCCACACACACACACCCAGAACACACACACCCGGGCACCACACACCCGACACCACAAACACCACAACACAACCACACACACACAACACACACCCAAAACCCACACACACACACAAACACACACACCACACACCAACACACACACACACACACACACACACCCAAACAACACACACACACAACCACACAACACACACACACACAACACCACCAGACACACCACACACACACCACCCGACAACACACCCCACAAAACAAAAACCCAACCCCACACACCACACACACCAACACCCAACACACCACACACACAAACACAACACACACACAAAACACCAACACAACACAACACACAAACACACACACCAGACACCAAAACCACACAAACAACACCCAGGGGCACACACCCCACCACACACACACACCCCAAACCACACCCGACCCCCCAGACACACACCACACAAACCCAAAACCAACAACACCCAAAACACACAAAACACAACACAACACAAACAACAACACACCAACACACACAAAACAACACACACACCACACAACACAACACACACAACACAAAACACACACCCCACACAGAACCCACACACACACCCACCAAAACCCCCACCCCAACACACACACACAAAAACACACCACACACACACACACACACACCACCAACACACACCAAACACACACACACACACACACACCAAACACACCAACACAACACAAACACCACACAACACCCCGACAAAACACACCCAAAACCCAGACACACAACCCACCCAAAACACCAACACACAACACACACACCCCACCAGACACCCCACAAAAACACCAGAACACACACACCAAACACACACAAAAAAAAAACACCACACCAACACACCCACAAACCCCAAAACACACCCCCAACCGACACACACACAACCACCCACACACACAACCAACCAACAAAACACAACACACACACACACACACACACACAACCACCACAAACCCCCCCACACCAAAACCCCAAAAACACAAAACCCCCCCCCCCAACACACCCCCCCAAAACACCCCCCCCCCCAAAACCCCCCCCCCCCCCCCCCCCCCCCCCAACAAAAAAACCCAAAAACCCCCAAACACACACCACACAACACCCCCAACACACAAAAACCCCCACACAACACACACACACACACACAGCACACACACACCACACACACAACCCCCACCAACACACACCCCACATACTCCCCCCACACCACCAACAAACCCCCATACAACACACAATACACCCCCCTACACACCCAAAATACCCCCCCAACACACCCAACACACACCAACATACCCCCCCACAAACACCACACACACACACACCACCAACACACCCACACACCCCAACACCACAGACGCCACCACCCCAACCACACACACCACACAACACACACCCCACCCAACCCCCACACCAGCACATACAAAACACACCACCCCAACCCCCCACACCACCCACCCCACACACACCACACACAAAAAACCAAAACACACACACACCAACAACACACCACACCCACCAACCACACACACAACCACACACACACACACACACACACACACCCACAACCACACCACAAAACACCACACACACACCACACACACACCCCACACATACACCACACACGCACCACAGACACACACACACACACACACCACACACACACACACCACACACACACCCCAAACCCCCCCCCCCCTCCACAGACACCACACACACACACACACCCACACACACACACACACACACACACACACACACCACACACACACACCACACACACACACACACACACACACACACACACACACACACACACACACACACACACACACACACACACACACACACACAACACACACACCACACACACACACACACATACACACACACACACATAACACACACATACACATAACACACACATACACACCCCACACACACACACACATAACCACCCCCCCCCCCCCCCCCCCCCCCACCACCCCCACCCCCCCCCCCCCCCCCCCCCCACCCCCCCCCCCCCCACCCCCCCCCACCCACCACCCACACACACCAAAACACACACACACACACACACACACACACCCCACACACACACACTACACACACACACACACACACATACACACACACACACACACACAACCACACATACACACACACATACACACACACACACACACTTATACACACACTTACACACACACACACACACACACCTTACAACACACTTACACACACACACTTACACACAACACTTACACACACACTTACAACAC
>NC_051423.1:28956151-28961693 GCF_015228065.2 Penaeus monodon | reverse complement strand
CACACACCACACACACACCACACACACACACCACACACACACACACACACACACACACACACACACACACACACACACACACACACACACAGATGCCACACACATACAGATGCCACACACACATACACACCACGCACACATACACACCACGCACACATACACACCACGCACACATACACACCACGCACACTACCTTTTCACTTTCCTCTCTTTCTCTCTCTCTTTCTTTCTTTCTTTCTCCTCTTTCTCTCTCTCTCTCTTTCTCCTCTTTCTCTCTTCTCTCCCTCCTCTCTCCCTCTCTCTTTCACTTTCTCTTTCTCTCTTTCTCTTCATCCCTCTCCTTTTCCCTCACAATTCCCACCTCTTTCCCCTCCCCTCTCTTCTATCTTCCTCTCCCTTTTTTCCTTCTTTTTCTGTTTCTGTTTCTCTAGCAGATAGAAACTGGTTATGAAAGCTCACGGATCATAGAGAAAAGGATCATACACTTTCTTCTAATTTCTATTTTTTTGTATTTCTAAAGGCTGTGCCAACCTGAAGAAGTTATGGTATATATAATGTTTGTTCTTTAAATTGGATTCTGATGGCATCCTGAAATTGTATGCAAGTTGAAGAAAAATGCCAAGTTAATATGCCATGAGATTCGTGTTAATGAATCATTGTCTGGTTCAATTGAAAAATTTATATGGTCCATTTTTATGCACAGAGTGAGTTATTATTACAATGAAAAGGAGATGACTGACTTTTCGCTGTCTTGGGCAATATTGATGTGTAATTTATTCTTATTACAGATTTTTTCGAAGTCACCCTAAGACTGTCTCTTCAGATGAAAGTGGTGATAGTAAAATGGAAGTGTCACACCTGGGAAGCTTAGGTAAGCTGAGGGTGATTACAGTTGTTTTGAGTGTAAAAATGTAATTGTCTCAAAGGCACAGTTAAAACGTGAATTTTATATAGATATGCATTCTATCACGAGCTTTTCAAATCTAAGGTATTTTAACATACAAAATCCCATATCTTGGTAATTATTAAAATGTTTTGCAAATTCATAATTTAGGGTACTGCAATTTTTTTAGTAACACACACACACATATATATAGATAGATAGATAGATAGATAGATAGATATAGATATATCAGTTTCAATATTCTTATTACTGTCTGTTCATTCAAGTTGTAATATTTTATTGGTCAAATTGATAATTTAAGTGGAATTCTGTCAGCTGCATAAGAATTCAGCAAGTTCTTGAAACTAGTTGACTATTAGTAGTTTAATTAAAATGTATTGGTATTGCATTGTGTACCTTTATGTGTAGATTGTAGATTTTTTATATTGTTATCTTTACTGGATCTTATTTTGATTATATAAATGAATGAGTGAGTGAATGAATAAATGTTATGATGTTTATATGAAATTTCAGTCACTGGTTTTCTTTTAGCCATATTTTGCTAGCTTTATCATTATTACTATATTATTTTCTTTCTCTCCTCTGCATTTTCAGAGAGCATTCTAAAATCCATTCATTTCATTTAAGATGGCAAGAGCAGTTCCGACCCCACCTTCTCCACTTCAGGCGGTTCTGGCAACCACAAGAACTCGCAAACGCACTCGCTCTCCAAGACTCTCTCTCAGTCGCAGTCTGGCTCAGGGTCAGGGGACAACTGCGACAACACAAGGTCAATTTAGTTTATCATTTTTAGTGAATTTTCTGAGCTGGTTTACTCTTTCTTTTGAATATTGTTTATTGTTACCATTGTTAATATATCTTTTTCTTATTATTATAGTTGTTGTTATTATTATATATATTCTTATTCTTATTATTATTATTATTATTATTATTGAAAAACTTTCTTTAGATCTGCTAATTAAAATCAAACACCAAGTCACTACCAGCGACCTAGGGTGATTGAAGTTTAAGGTAATGGAACACCAACAAAAATATGCAAAAATATGCAGAACAATTACAAATTAAAACATCTAGTCAAGTCAATTCACAAACATAAAAAAACATTTCAGAGCAATAAGGCTCTTATTATTATTATTATAATAATAATATAATATATACTCTATAAATGTCTACCATGTATTAGGAAAGAAACTATAGTTTTTAGCAATGGTTATGTTCAGGCTAGTTATATTATAAAAAGAAAAACTGAAAGAATACCATTGGACCTCCCACCCCAAACAGGAAGTCAGAGAGCACCGGCAATGGCAGTGGGAGCGGCGACAACGGTTCTTATCGGCACGTCCAGCTGACAGAGGAGGTGCTGTCGAGGCACAATGCGGACATGCAGAAGATGTTCCTCCAGCGCCAGAGGACGGGGGGCAAGCTCTACAAGGACAAGTGGAAGATTAAGTCCATGAAGAAACTGATGAAGAAGTCGGGTGATCGGGTTAGTTTTAGTTTTATGTATTTATTTATTTATTATTATTATTAGTTTTTTTTTTTTGTGTGTGTGTGTGTGTGAGTGTGTGTGTGTGTGTGTGTGTGCGCGCGTGCGCGTGTGCGTGTGTTTGTGTGTTTAAAGGAACATTGGAAAGCACTTGAATAATTGTGCTACAATATGATGCTATTGGTAATTTGTTATTTAATGATGCAGATGAAATAGGAAAGTAAAGGGGGGGAAAAGTAAGGCCTCAGCTGGCAAAATAAAGCATGCCTGGACGTTATCCCTCATAGAATTGGATGTTAAGTCAATTCTCCCTCTTAACAGAACCACGGCATTAAGCGCTCAGGGGCCGTTTTGGAGCAGGAGTCCAGTGTCCAGAAGCAGCCTTACCTTGCCCCCCCCTCAGGTGTTCCAGGACCCCTCAAGCCTCCCCCGAGAGAGGGTTGGCCACAGAATGAGACCAAATCAGAGACTCCAGGACAGTAAGTAATGTTTTTATTATTATTATTATTATTATTTTTAGGAATCTTGGAAATTTTTTGCATCACTTCTGTATGTTTGCTTATTCATATCACTTGCAGTATCTGTTTCATCAGATGTCCATTCTTTCTTATGCCTTCTCTTCTTATTCTTATTCCTATTCTTATTCTCCATCATCATCTTCATCGTCTTCTCTTTTCTTCTTTTTTTAAGACTCCCGAATTCCTTCCTTTTCCCAGATCCAGCACTGCCAATGTGGGACCAAACGTGCTGCCTACGGGTAGACTGGCAGCGCCGCCATTTCCAGGGATCATGCCTGGGTATTACCTTCCAACGAGCACGTCCAGTGTGTCACCCATTCCGCCCATGGAGAACTTGTTAGTTCCCCAGCCTCCTGGTCCAACTCTGCTGATGCCTCCTCAGCAGCCAGCTTACATTCAGCCGCAAGGTATATTTGGATGGGGATTTTTCTGTCATCCTTCCTTTCTTTTCCTTTTATTTATTTTTTTCTTGGTTTTTGAGATTGATAATCGGGCTTGTTCCCTCTTTTCCTTTTCATTGAATCCCATGTTTAACCTTTTAGGAGTTGAAAAGATTTTTTGATAATGTTTAATCCTATGTGATTGTTTGTTTTATCCACAGATTGTTACCTTTTCAATGAATATGATCAAAGGTTCTGTTTTTCAGTGCAATTTCTTGTCAGTTTAGGAGAAAAAAATAGTAATAATAGATAAAGTAACAATGGTTTATCAATCATTCCCTGAATTTGCACAAAGCATATTTATTATCTGTTAGTGCATGGAAAGAAAGGCTTTGGTTCTCACCCTAGAGGAGGTGTGAGTGAGTGTTTGCAGGGATGTAGATTAAAAAGATTTCAAGATGAGTTACTTAATAAAGTATGATTTCTGTTTTCCTTAGCGAGCATGGCAGTCCCTGTCCAGTATGTGGGTGCTTTCCCGGGTGTGATGTACCAGCCAGTTGGACCTCCTCTGTTTAATGCACCTCCCCTCATGCTACCTAATGTGGTCTTCCAACACACAGTCGTACAGTCTCCCCACGGACAGATCTCTATACCACTGTCGTCCGATGGAGAAAAGAGGTCTGGTGCAGAAAGCGAGCAGGAAATGGACCCGAATCAGCCATCGGGCAAAGTACGTTCACTTTAGATGGCTATGATTTTGATCTCCTTAGCTGTGGTTATTAATGTTTAAAGAAATGAATGGAATATTGATGATAGGTAACATTGTAGTATAAAGGTCATCTGTATATTATTCTCAATATTTTTTAAATGACATATTATAAAACTAATAAGTCTTGTGGAGTCTTTTATTATTTTTATCAATGTTATATTTTATTTTTAACAACATAAGCATTATTACTATTAATATTTGTTATATATTATTATTGATATTAGTATTAGTTATTCTTATTATATACCTTAAATTTCCTCCTCACCCACAGAACTTCAACCTGAAGCGTTCAGCAGTGCACATGCGTCGACCAGATTCTCAAGCCACGTCGGTCAAAGCAGAACCCGGCTCAGCCAGGGGCAGCACTGCCTCAGCTTCGGGCAAGATCATTAGTTCTCATTCTCACGCAGCAGAGAGCATACGCTCCTTTGTAGAGGATACAACTATACTTTCACCTGGATGTGCACCCAAGGTAAAAGTTTTCTCTATGGAAATGATTCACTATATTTACTGTTTTGCTTAAAGTATAGTATATAGATATGGCATTAACACCTCTTCTTTTATATGAAAAAGTGATGTATTGTCTTCTTTCTGCCTCTGTAAAATAGAGATAGAAAGTTCTGAGTAAATCATACATTTTCCCAAATGATGTTACTTCACACTGATCCTTTGATGACTCAGCAGGACCGTGAGAAGAACCATGACTCATCACAGTTCTCACAGTCAACCAGTGTACAGGCAGAGGCAGAAAGTGTTGGGTCGCCAGGGAAGCAGGATAAGGCAGCTCTAGATGATCGTGAGCAATGCCTAGACAACAATTCAAGGTGAGATCCTCTCCTCTGCAGTCATTGTGCATAACTATGTTCCTGCATTTATTTATGATTGACACTACAAAACATAATGGATGGCTTGTATCTATAATGATCTATTATATTTCATCCTTTATGTAAGAAAAGCTGGCTTCAGTTTTGAAGTTTCTGATCGAAGGCATCATTGAATTGTGTGTTCCTATTTCAGTGATATGATAACAAGTTCTACCAATTCTTCAAGGGAGTACAAGTCTACAGATGACAGTGTACAGAACATATCAGAACAATCAGAAAATAGTGAGGTAAGGCTGGTTATTTTTTGGAGAGACCGTTTCCTCTAGTTTGTTTCATTTCAGAAAGGGTCCATAAAGGGTTGAAAATATTTCTTTTTGTAAGAAAGGAAAATCAGAAGAAAAAAATCAAGATGTTGAAGGGGTCATTCTTTATACAATTTTTTTTTCTTGATGTTCATGGTATTCATTCTAATTTTAATGTCTTTGTGTCTAATATACCTAACAAGCTTGTTTTTTAATTAATGTGTCAATTTTTTTATTACAGGCTTCTCCAGCTGATATAAAATGGAATTTACCACGCTCTAAATGTCGTCGACCAGTCTTAAATGACCCACCGTGGTTAGATGACGTGAAAGTAACCCCTGAGCTACTGTATAGATACC
>NC_051423.1:28941151-28948651 GCF_015228065.2 Penaeus monodon | reverse complement strand
TTGAGATCAGTGGTCAACATCCACATGAAATCATTATTCATACTTTGATCAAGAAGAGTAATCACCAGTAATCACCACTCTTGCTGGCGTAATTTTGCCAATGACAACCCAAGTGAAGACATGTCAAGGGTTACGAACTCTTTTTTTCCTTTCTTCTTTTATTAGGGTGTTAGACTATATATCAGTCTATAATCCCTTTGCTACGAAATCTTTATTCTTTCCTTTTTTATTAGGGTGTTAGACTATATATCAGTCTATACACCCTTTGCTACGAACTCTTTCTGTTCCGTTTCCCCGGCGTCGTGTGTGACGTCATCAGGGCTTCGGAGTTCCTGCTTGGGTGAGAAAACTCGGTCTTTTTAATCAGTTTGAACCGTGACCTGCTGAGAGAAAGTGATGCACGGCAGTCGCTCTCGGTTTTCAAATTTCAAAGGATAATTTAGGTCCAAAGACGCTGGCGGCTCAACTGGAGAATCGCATTTAAAAAAATATATTGACGATAATGAATATGGTTCTTGTTATTGGGATTATTATTTCAGTATTATCATTATGGTTCTTGTTATTATTACTATCATTATTATCATTATGGTTTTCATTATTGTTACTGTTATTATTATTATTGTTTTTCTTCTTCTTCTTCTTCTTCATCATCATATTATTATTATTATTAGTAGTAGTAGTAGTAGTTGTAGTATTGTTGTTGTTGTTGTTATTGTTGATTTTATCATCAGTATTGTTATTATCAATATCATTATTATTATCATCATTATTATCATTATTATTATTACTGATATCATTACCATTTTTCATTATCATTTTATTTATTATTATTATTATTATTATTATTATTATTATTATTGTTGTTGTTGTTGTTGTTGTTGTTGTTGTTATTATTATTATTATTATCATTATTATTATCATTATTATTATCATTATTATTATTATTATTATCATTATCATTATCATTATGATGATGATGATGATGATGATCATCATCATTATTATTTATCATTATAATCATAATAATAATAATTATTATTATTATTATTAATATTATTATTATTATAATCATCATCATCATCATCATCATCATCATCATCATCATCATCATCATCATCATCATAATCATCATCATCATCATCATCATCATCATCATCATCGTGATCATCACCATTTGGATAATGATTATTTCATTGTTATTAATAGTAGTAGTAGTTATAGTAGTAGTATCATTATCAATTTCCATCACTATCAAGACTGTTATTTTTATAATCAGTATTATAATTATTGAAGTCTTGCATTTATAATCAATACCTACTGCTTTCATATTCCATAAAGGTATGAGATATATCGTTATGTTTTATGCACATGCGTATTACAGTGTTTGTATTTTTCAAGATTGTATTATGATAGGTGTAAAATTCAAACACACACACACACACACACACACACACACACACACACACACACACACACACACACACACACACACACACACACACACACACACACACACACACACACACATTCTTTTCTTAATTTGGTTAATAATGCTATTCTTGGCTGTGGTGGTACAGGGGTCGGATTTTGCTTTAGTTATATACCCTATTAAATGGTATTTCGTGTCAAGCTCCAGAATCCAACTATTTAAACTCCATTTGAAGACGAAGAAAATAAAATCAATGCATCTTTTTGGTAGGAGCGGCACGAATTTAATACCCTTTTACGTTCATTCTGCTTTTACATTGTCTTGGAACATTTAGCCGTCTGAGAGTATGTTAGACCCACAAATCGTTCCAAAAAATCATTTCGCGCCACGACAGCTTCCCGATATATCATCGCTAATTAAATTTTCTCCGTCTACAGCAGGTTAAGCCATTTGAGATGGGATGCGAATGCGATGGGAAAAACCAGACTCCGGCTTGAAGTGACGATTACTTTGACAGTAACCATAACATTTGAATTCGGTTAACTCTTGCCAAAGAATTACTTTTATTATAATATAGACAATTTCCGCGCCATCATCCGCATATAAACAGCAAATACAAACTTTATTTAACGCCGAAATCAAAGCTTCAGCGTCGCATTCGTACAGTTTGCTGTAATGGTGGTAACACATGTAAATTGTATACGGTAATACTAGTTTTCTTTAAAATTCACCTTCGTAGCCAAGATTCCTTATCATTTTATTGGGCGATACATTATCGGGATATCTTCCTGAAATCCTACATACCTCACTGTTGCAGAAAATACCTTTCGTGATTCAAAAAAAGTTTTGCCATGTTGTGTTTGTTCAGTTAGTTCCGCCCATTGTTTTATAGCTTTTTAAAACTACATTGGTTAGTGATCATCATCATCAATAACGGTATGCTCATGTTTGAGCAGCCGTGGACCTCTCCACCATCCTTCGCCACTAAACTCGATCTTACGCTTTTCTTTCCGCTTGTACCATCGACACCCCGCAAATATCTTTGATATTGTCGCTCAGTCTTATCTTCGGTTTCCCTCTTCCTCTGTTTCCTATCACCATCCCTGTCAGCAAGTTTTTCTCAATACTTTTACTTCTCATTACATGACCAATAAACTTTAATTTCCTCTTGTTCAAGATGTCCAACAGTCGGTCTTTACAATTTATTTTTCTCAGCACTTCATCATTCGTCTTCTTCTCTGTCCAGCTAATACGCAGTACTCGTCTGTAACACCACATTTCAAAACTATTGATCTTTTTCTTGTCTATCTACTTCAACACCCAACACTCAGAACCATATGATGCAATTGGGAAAACTAATGAGTTCAATAACCTCAGCTTTGTCCGTAAGGTAATGCTTCGGTCTTTCCAGATGTTATTGAGAGCAATTGTGGCGCTTTTGGCAATGGTAATTCTTCTTTTTATCTCCGGTGAATCATCATATGTATTAGTTAAAACAGCTCCAAGATAAGTGAACTCTTTCACATTTTCCACAATCATTCCATTGATTGTAACATGTTCATCATTGTTCATTGCCGGTTATCTTTGAATCTTCATGATCTTAGTTTTTTCTTGGCATTAAGAAACAAGCCAGCCTTTTCGCTTGCTTCTCTAACTTTATCTAGTAGTTGTTGTAGTTCAGTGATACTGCTGGCAATCAAAACTATATCATCGGCGTACCTCAGATTTGACATTTTGTATCCTCCAACATCCACAGTTCCTTCAAAATTCTCTAGAGCACCTCTCATAATTGTTTCAGAATATATATTAAAGAGGTGCGGAGACAGAATGCAACCCTGTCGCACTTCTTGTTTGACTTCGAACCACTCTGTTAACCCATAAGTGGTTCTTACAGCTGCTTGTTGTTGGTCATACAAGGCTTTTATTAATTGGATGATGTGTTTTGTAAACTTCATATCGTACATGTTATTCCAGAGGATATCGTGATCAACAGTATCAAAAGCTTTCACATAATCGATGAAACACAGGTATAGGTCTTTTTGATGTTCTCTGTTTTTCTCTATGATCAATTTTAAATTTAGAATCTGGTTTCTGGTACCTTTTCCAGGGCGAAAACCTGCTTGTTCGTCTGCAATTTCCTCTCTTAACTTCAACTTCATTCTTTCAGCAATAATTTTCAACAAAATTTTGCTGCTGTGACTTATTAAGGCAATTGTCCTATTATTGTTGCATTGGAGTGCGTCACCTTTTTTAGGTATGGGAGTAAAGACTGATTTTACCCAGTCTTCTGGCCATTTTCTTTCATTCCATATTTTGTACAGAGTTTGTAGAAGAAGTATTCAACACTTTCGCCAGCATTCTTAATTAGTTCTGCTGTTATTTCATCTATTCCGGGGCTCTTGTTATTCTTTAATTCTTTTATGGCTTTTATAACTTCGTCCAGCAGTGGCGGTGGTTCATCCTCGCTGTCATTGAGTCTAATTAATATTGTTGTTAGATCTTTATTCTTTTTGTATAAGTTGGAACAATATTGATTCCATCTATCTTTGACTTCTTTTCCATCACATAAAACAAGTCCATCTTCAGGTTTGATAGTGTCCATTGTAGGTTTAAATTTTCGTGTGATGTTTCGTACTCCTTGGTAGAGTTCTTTAGTTGTCTTATTGATAGAACAGTTTTCAGTTCTCTGGCAATGCTCATTTAAATATTTTTCCTTATCTTGTCGCAATAATCTTTGAATTTTTGTATTTTGTTTTTTGTAAATTACTTTTTCAACTGGATTATTGATACCTTTTTATTTTAGGCATCTTCTTGTTTCAATTTCACTTAGTGTTTTTTCAGATATCCAGGGGGAATTTGTCTTTTTCTTTTTGGCGATAGTTTCTTAAGCAGTGCTCAGCAGGAGTTCTTTTCCTTCTTCCCACAACTCATTTGGTGTTTTATCATCTTCACATTGATTGAGTATTTCAAATTTGTTTGACACTGCAATTCTGTAATTGTTATCAAGAGTTTTGTAGTCGAGCTTTAGAGGTGGTGTTGTATGCTCCATCTTTTTGAGTCTTATTTTAAAGTCGATAGTTAGTAGCTGGTGGTCACTGCTGCAGTCGGCACCAGGTCTTGTCTTGGCATTTTTTATGCAACTCTTCCATTTTTGGTTCAGCACAATGTAGTCAATTTGGTTGCGTGTTCTTTTGTCTGGTGAAAACCACGTGTACAAGTGTCTTGGGTGGTGTTGGAACAATGTATTGGCTATAACTAAATTATTTGTACTACAGAATTCAATAAAATCTTTACCTCTTTCATCTATATCTCCAAGGCCGAATTTTCCACAGGTGTAATTTTTTAGATTATTTTTTCCTACTTTGGCGTTGAGGTCTCCCATGATTATTTTTACATCTCTTTTAGGGATTGTGTCTAAAGTATCTTGGAGAGAGTTATAAAAAATGTCCATTTCTTCACTTGCAATATTGGTTGGTGCGTAGCATTGTATAATACTAATATTATGAGGTTTTGCTTGTATTCTGACTTTTAAAATGCGATCATTTATTGGGCTGTACCCAATTAGTGCATTTGCAGTTTTTTTCGTGAGAATCATAGCAACTCCGTGACTATAATTTCCTTCTTCTTTTCCAGAAAAAAAAACTGTCTTGTTTTCTTTAGTTTTGAAACTTCCATTACTTTTCCAATTGGTCTCACTTATTCCTAGTATTTGAATGTTGTATCTATCCATTTCGTTACAGACAGTATGTAATTTACCCATCTCTTTCATTTTCCTTACGTTCCACGTTCCGATTTTTAATGTGTTTCTTAATTGGACATGTTTTCTTTATCTTCTTTGTCTTCCAGATGCATGTTTAACATTGTCAGCCTGGTTGCCCACTGACTAACGCGCCCCTTGATAACCCACGCGACGGGCGATGTGGTATGAATTATCGTTATTGGTTAGTGATACTGGTCTATAATTCCGAGTGTTTTAAGTATCACATTTTGCACCATTCTCTATATCTCTAGTCACTTCGATTTTTCAGTGATTTTGGAATATCCATACTTAGTGGTGTATTTGCTTCTTTTCTCCGTCCCAATGGTCTTGACTCTTGTTCTGCCTGGCTTCGACTTCCAGTTCTAATCTACCTCTCTTTTTGTATATTTGTAGATGGCTTCTTTCGTAATAGGCTGTTTAAAAGACGCCGTTTAGCAGATTAGATTTATCCGGTCAATTTCTCTTGTAATTTGGTAGTTAGTACAGTTGATGACGTGACATGTAACATCACGATGAATGTGTGTGTGTGTGTGTGTGTGTGTGTGTGTGTGTGTGTGTGTGTGTGTGTGTGTGTGTGTGTGTGTGTGTGTGTGTGTGTGTGTGTGTGTGTGTGTGACTAAAATATTCATGTTTATCTGTATATGCATATGCAATTCACCGGTATATCTATGTCCATATGGATAAAACTGCAATCTATTAATTAATCACAAGAGGTATGACAATAATGATAATAAGAAAAAATGATCAAATGATAAGATTAATAAGGATGATAACAGGAATAATGATAATAATAAGAGTAATTATGATGATAATAGGAAAAATGATAATGATAAGAGTAATGATAACGATGAAGCTTCCATGTGGTAGTTAAAAACCCCGAATGGATGTCCTTCCTATATTTTTTTTTTCTGGTAAAGTATAGAAGGTAAAAATATACACATATATAACTTAAATTAAAACAAATAAACATATGCACTTCATATTTCATGCTATACCAGAGTGTAGCTTTATCTAAACCATGACACCACAATTTGGAGAACTTGAAAGATATTGTAAGAAATATCAATATTTGTAATTAACATTATTATTGTCATAATAAATGTCATTCTCATACTTCACATTACTTATTCCTAATAGGACAATTATTATAGTCATATTTTCTTCCTTATATAACTGAGGAGTTGTTTCCCTCAAAGAAATCATGTAAAAAAAAGTTATGAAGAACATAATATAGCATATTATAATTTAGAAATACTACACAGAAACACAAACAATAATAGATATTTAGCTGGACACACACACACACACACACACACACACACACACACACACACACACACACACACACACACACACACACACACACACACACACACACACACACACACACACACACACAACGAAGATTTTAATCTTGAAAGCCTGAAATGCATTGGGAATAGGCTGTCCCAGAAAAAAAAATATATAGTTAACTTTTTTGACAAAGGTATGTAATGCTGAGAAATAATTACACTGTGTCTTGAATGAATTTATTAAATCATTCTATATTTTCCTATTTCAGTTTGCGTTTTTTATACATACCTTTTCATTTAGATATAAATCCATTATCACTAAACCTCTTATCATTGGATTAACAACATATGAACCATTTAAAGGAAGCTCCAAATAGTATAGAAGTCTCGGAAAGTTACAGAGATTGTATATAATGTAAATCTGGTTGAGAAGCACAAATGGAAGATTCTGAGAATATCTAGAGGCCCTGGTTTTGCAGGGGCTGTCCCTAATA
Organism: Penaeus monodon; assembly: GCF_015228065.2. Lineage (NCBI taxonomy): Eukaryota > Metazoa > Arthropoda > Malacostraca > Decapoda > Penaeidae > Penaeus > Penaeus monodon. Next base: position 28,941,676 of record NC_051423.1, on the reverse strand, counting down.
GGTTATTATCGAGGCTCCCTCTATTTCAGGTACTTTTCTAGAGTCCATAATTTCAGGTGGCTTTCTATAGTCTCTCATTAGCACACGATTTTCCAGGGTCTGACATTAACAGGTAAATCTCTAGGCCCTGATGAGTTGGTAATTTTCTACAGACCCTCATTTACAGATAAATTTACAGAGCCCTTTATCAACAGGTTTCTATTTATTTATTTTTGAATCCCCTATTTTCTAGGGCCACTAATTCGCAAGATGAAAACACTTAGGGGCCCTAATTAGCAAGTTTTTCCTATGATCCTTATTTAATAGAGAAACGAGGATCAACGATTCTCCTGGCCTCTGCTTTGCAGGTATTTCTCTAGAGATTATATATTCCAAAGGAAAAAATCTAGGGCCCTTAATGGATATACAAACAGATTATCTAGTGCCCCGAACTAGCGAATTTTATGGGATCTTATTCACCCGCCAGTTTTCAGGGGTCCTCAGTTAGAAGGAAAAAGTCCAGGCCCTCATCAGCAGGAAAGGAGC
>NC_051423.1:28891151-28901151 GCF_015228065.2 Penaeus monodon | reverse complement strand
GAGGGAGAAGGGGAAACCTCATTACGGAAGCCCTTTTTTTTTAAACTCGATTACCGGGGGTACGGGATCCTGAGGGAGAGAAAAAGGAGGATTTTTTTTTTTTTTTTTTTTTTTTTTTAGCTGTGGGTTTTATTTCGGTGTTTTATTCATTTTGTTGTTTATGTTTCTATTTTTTTCCTTTATCTATGATTTTTTTATATATTTGTTTATTCTTTATTTATTAATCTGTTATTTATTTGTTTATTCCTTAATTATTTGTTTATTCAATGTTTATTTATTTGTCATTTATTTTTATTCCTTATTTATTAATCTCTTATTTATTTATTATTTATTTCTGTTGTTTATTTGTTTATTCCTTATTAATTTACTTGTTTGTTTGACTGCTAATACTGGTATCATTATATATCGTTGATTATCATAACGATATATAATGACATATATGATATATTTTTTATAGATTTCCTTAAAGATGGTCAATTGAAAATAAGAAATCCGTATTTTTTCGATTCGACTCAAGCGACACTCCGGACGCAGAGGATAGTTTCCGTTAAGGTATTAGCAACTGAAATGGATTCCATTGGACTCGAAACGTGGCGGGTGCAGCGCTCGGGGCTTCGAGAAAGGGTCTTTACGCGCTCGAAAGACCTCGAAAGACCTCGTTCACTCGTTCGCCCGTTCGCCCGTTCGCTCGTTCGCTCGTTCGCTCGTTCGCCCGTTCGCTCGTTCGCTCGTTCCCGTGAAAGAGGGAGGACTGTCCTCTTTTCGTGTTCGTTCTGGGATTGTTTCGTTGGCCTCTTTCTAATCTCTTTCTTTCTGTTTGTCTCTTTCTTTCTCTGTCTCTATTTCTTTCTTTCTCTGTCTCTTTCTCTCTCTCTCTCTCTCTCTCTCTCTCTCTCTCTCTCTCTCTCTCTCTCTTCCTCTCTCTTCTCCTCCGCTTCTCTCTCTTTTCTTTCTGTGTATTTTCTTGGCGCAAGGAATTTGTGGTTAATGAATGTTGATGATTAAAGTTAAAGGGAGAGAAGGAGAAGGTTGGGAAAATCAGAGAGAGAGAGAGAGAGAGAGAGAGAGAGAGAGAGAGAGAGAGAGAGAGAGAGAGAGAGAGAGAGAGAGAGAGAGAGAGAGAGAAAGAGAGAGAGAGAGAGAGAGAGAGAGAGAGAGATACACACACACATACGCATAAACACTCACACACATGTAGACACACTCAAAGATAGACAGACACAGACAGACAGACACGCAGACAGACATAAAAGGGAGTCTCAACCGTAAAAAAAGGCAGCTGAAGGCGTCATATTAAGAAATGAAATGAAGATTTATTTATATATTTACCTATCTTAAGGATTAGATTAATAAAGCAATTAACTCTACTCGCGCTACACCCGGTCTATAACTGACTCAAAATGTTACTTTTGGAATCATTAAAGCGCTAAGAGAGAAAATAATAAAAAAAATCTATATCGAGGATAATGTTTCGTTAGTGAACCAAATAAGATTACGAAACAATAAAAAAAGAAAAAGAAAAAAAATGCAGCTTAGATCCACTGACCTTAACAAAAGCTCCTGGTTTCGTTATCAATATTAGCTTTAAATTTTGTTTTCACGTCAGCTGTTAATGATAAAAAAAAAAAAAAAAAAAAAAAAAAAAAAAAAAAAAAAAAAAAAATCATGATTACATCTTATCGACTTTCTTTTTTTTTTGTCTTTGCTAATAAAAGGAGAAAGAAAATATCAGATAGGATTAGCGCTAAACGAAGGAGTGGGGTACGAGCCTATAAGAAGAGGAAGGGAAAACAAGATGGGATGAGAAGAGGTAAAAGGAGAAATCAAATAATATACGAAAGAGGGAAAATGAAAAAAAATGAAATAATACAAGAAAGGGGAAAAAAGGGAAATCAAACAAAATACGAAAGAGGAAAAGGGAAAAAATAAATGATATACGAAAAATTACATAATACAAGAAAGAAGGCAAAAGGTAAATAAAATAATATACGAAAAAGAGAAAAGAAAGGAATCAAATAAAACAAATAAAGGAGTGAAACACGAAGTGAAATAAAGAAGAAAAAGACGAAGTAAGAAAGATTAAAAAAGGGATAAAATATTGGGCGAAGGAATGAAAGACTATGATTAACATAGGAAGGGGAAGGGAAAAGGAAGAGAAAACGATTAAATATATATATATATATATATCAAGCAAAGATACATAACATATCAAACGTATGAGAGAGAGAGAGAGAGAAAGTAAAAATAAAACAAAGCTTAAGAAAAGAAAATTTAGATTTGGAACGATAGACGAAAACGAAATACAAGAAGAGGAAGAGAAACAGAGAGAGAGAGAGAGAGAGAGGGAGAGAGAGAGATAGAGAGAGAGAGAGAGAGACAGACAGACAGACAGACAGATAAATGGAGAGAGAGAAGAGGAGATTCGAAGATAAAAGAGATATAACAGATAACAGGCGATTATCGAGTTTCGTTTATGAAAAGCAGGAATCAGAGCAAAACGGAAAACAAGAGGAATAGAGATAGAGACACGAACGTAGAGAAGATAACGAACGATAATCAAAGAACGAAAGATAACTCTACAATAAATTTAAAAAAAAACAAAAAAAAGAAAAAAAGTAAAAAAAAATCATATCGAAGAATTATATACATAACAAAGCTAAAAACAATAACACAGAGACCGCGGACCCAAACTAAAAATGAAAAACGTAATAGAGAAAAATCCGATTGTCTCTGTAAAAGGTAAGAAGGAATAACAGGGGATGAGGAGGAGAGAAAAATTAAATAAAAATAAGAAACAGACACGTTACAAAGTGGAAAGTGTAGAGTTTAAAGGAAAGTGAAGTCGTAAAAACAGGTGAGAGAAAGGAACTAGGTAGAAATAATGAAGAAAAAAAATATAATAATGATATTGAGGCTATTAACAGCAAAAGCAGCAACCATGAAATTATTATTAAGACTATAGATAATGATAATGACAGTGATAATCATAATTATAGTGTTGATAGTATAGAATGATGATGATAATGGTAATAGTAATAATACTAATGATGATAATAATGATAATAGTAATAATAATAATGATGATAATAATGATCATGGTGATAATAAGGATAATGATAATAATGATAGCAATTATTATCATCATTATTATTATCATCATGGTTATTGTTATCTCTATTATGATTATTATTATTATCATTATTATTATTATTATTATTGTTATTATCATTATTATTAGTCTTATTATTATTGTTGTTGTTGTTACTAATATTACTATAATAATACTAACAATAATAATAATAATAATAATAATAATAATAATAATAATTATTATTATTATTATTATTATTATTATTATTGTTTATTATTAATATTATCATTATTATTATTATTATTATTATTATCATTATATTATTATTATTATTATTATTATTATTATTATTATTATTGTTATTATCATTATTATTATTACTATTATTATTATTATTATTATTATTATTATCATTATTATTATTATCATTATCATCATCATCATCATCATCATCATCATCATCATCATCATCATCATCATCATCATCATATTATGTTATTATTATCATCATTATCATGAAGATTATTATTATTATCATTATTATTATCATCATAACAATCTATTTTTGCTTCTTTTTAGAACTTCAGGTAACTACGTTAATAATCATAATGATGGAAACAACAATAATGAATGGAAAAAGACTAAAAAGAATAATGACAATGATAATCACTATCATCATCATCATTGCTATTATTATTATCATCCTCATCATCTTTTTATCATCATTGTCATCATAATTATCTTTGCTATAATCATTATCACCATTATTATCTTTGCTATCATTATCATCATCATTATTGTCACCCTCATTATCTTTGCTATCATTATTACTGTCATTATCATCAAAAAAAAAGAATGAAAATGAATATCTTCACTATACAAGAAATGTATTTAACCGCTTTCGATTATATCTTCGGCAGAAATACATATATTTAGATATATTCAAAACCGGTTAAGTACATTTCTTGTATTGCGAAGATATTCATTCTCATTCATACCTTTTCTACATCTATTAACATGAATATATTTTATTATTGTCGCCATCGACTTTATTCAATAAACAATATTCGAATCAAAGACAAGGAATTGACAAAGCGCTTAATGAAAGAGACACAGAGGAAGGGAAGAGAGAGGAGGAGGAGGAGAAGGAAGGAGGAGAGAGAGAGGGAAGAAGAGGAAGGGGGAGGAAAGGGAGAATGGTGGAAATGTTATGGAAGGACAAACGAAGGAGAAAGGAGAGCGATGAAGAAAGATGAGGAAGGACAAAGAAGAGAGAAACGAGAGAAAGAGAAAGAAATGGGAATTAGAGGAAGAAAAAAAAGAAAAGAGAAACCAGAGAGAGAGAAAGAAAGGGAATTAGAGGAAAAAGAAAAAAGAACCAGAGAGAGAGAGAGGAAGAATAAAAAAGAAAAAAAGAAAAAAAGAACAAATAAAAGAGAAACAGTGGAGAGAAAGAAGAAGAGAAATAATGAAAGGGGAAAGATGAGAGAGGAAAAAGAAATAGGGGAACGAGAGAACAGGAGGGAAATAAGGGAAAAGGAGAGATAACGAAGGAGAGGAAAAAAATGGAAGAAAAGAAAGAAAAAAGAAGAAGAATGCAGGAAAAGCAAGAGAAAGTGAAAGAAGGGAGAGAGAAGAATAACAAGAAAAATAAACATAAAGTGGAGCACAATGTCAGAAATACTGAGAGAGAAGAAGGAAGGATTATAAACAATAATGAAAATAAGTTGACACAATTTCTGAAAGGTACACTTGGACATAAAGAAGAGGAATTTAATGATGGAAGGATTAACGAGAGAGAGAAAGAGAGAGAGAGAGAGAGAGAGAGAGAGAGAGAGAGAGAGAGAGAGAGAGAGAGAGAGAGAGAGAGAGAGAGAGAGACTGTAATCCAATGCTCAAGGAAAATATCACAAGACACTCACTGCAAATTGCGAACATGATACAAAGGAGAAAGTGAAATAAAAGACGAACACAGCACAGACATCAATAAAGAGAAGAAAATGATAAAAACGGAGGGAAAGTGATAGACAATGATACTACTTAATAAAGATAGGTTGGTAGGATGAAATAGACAGATAACGGTAAGAGATGAGACAGGTAGATAACGACAGATAGATAGATAAGTTAATGATGATAGATAGCATAAATGTGATAGATAGACAACAGTGATAAATAGATCTGTCTGATAGATAGACAGGTCGTGATGAAACACATAAAAGTGATAGATAAATAGGTCGTGCTGAACAGAGATTGGCAACAGATAGATAAAATCTGCCAGACAGATAGATAATGGTGGCAGATAAGAAAGTGAAATTAATAAAAATGGAGATGGAATAGATAATAAAAAAAAACTACTTCCAAAAGGGAATTTCAAACAAGGACAAACCGAAAGCCAAAGATTTCGAAAAAGCTTTAAGAATAGCAATAACAGACAAACAAAGAAGCAGAAACGCGAATAGATGGCAATGTATAAATAAATAAATAAACAGATAAACAAGGAAATAGACAAATGAATGAATAAACAGACAGATATGCGGACAGATAGAAACGCGAAGGAAATCATATTCGGTATCAAATGCGCAGATCAAGTTAGTGATGAATGGAGGGGGAATTAAGGGAAGAGGGGAGGGAAGGAGATGGAGATGCTGAGGGAAATGGGAAGGAGATGAGAGAGAAGGAGATAGGGAGGGAGGGAGAGAGAGGGTGATAGGGAGGGAGGGAGGGAGATAAGGAGGGAGGGAGAGAGAGGGTGATAGGGAGGGAGGGAAAGAGAGAGAGAGGGGGGAGGGGGGAGCAAGAAATAAAAGTGAAAGAGAGAGAGAAAGAAAGAGCAAGATTATAAAAAAAAAAAAGAGAGAGAGAGAGAGAGAGACTGAGAGACAGACAAAACCCAATATTCACTCACATACATCCACATAGAAAACGAGACTCACACAAAAAACGAACACACGCAAAGAAAACGGGACAGAACTCCGAGGACAGACTACACAAAACCGACGTAACATTACCTTGATAAGATCAGCGACCAGGGAAGCCACAAACATATTATCCAGAAGGAAGTCATCATTGGCAAGGACGTCCTCGAGAGATCCTCTGGTGCAGTAGGCGGTGAGGACGCAGACGGCGCCTGTGTCCACCGAGGCACCGATAAAAGGAAGGAGGTTTTCGTGACGGACTTCACGCATCTGGAGGGCGAGAGGGAGAGAGGGTGAGAGAGAGAGGCATTAGCGGAGAGGTGCAGAAAGAAGGAGGGAGAGAAATGGATATATATAGGGAGATAAATAGAAAGAGAGAGGGAGACAGGGAGTTTGAGAGAGTGAGAAATAGATAATGAGAGAGAGAGAGAGAGAGAGAGAGAGAGAGAGAGAGAGAGAGAGAGAGAGAGAGAGAGAGAGAGAGAAAGTGATAGTTAGAGAGAGAAAGAGATAGTTAGAGAGAGAAAAAAAAAGAGATAGACAGATAGGTATGCAACAAGCGAGATAGAGACAGAGAAAGAGAAAGAGGGGAGGTATAGAAACAAAAAAGAGATATCAAGATCATATTCGCAGATATAGACATGCAAATTCACATCCAGACAAACCTCAATTCACAAACAAATACATAATCTCTTCGTCACACATACACTCACAAATACACATTTGAAAACGCTCTCCCACATCCAACATCATTATTAATAAACTTTACAGGTACTGTGTATTCAAACAAAGGGAGTATATCAAAGAGCCGATCAAAGCAAAGCTATGTTTTTCCCCTTTGAAATCCTCTTGTGTAAAATCCTGCCTTTTTGTTAGGAATGTTTTCATACTAAACGAATTAACTTTTTACAGTTAATAGGGATACAGGATTAAACTTTTTAAAGTAGAAGATTGAAAAAAAAATGTAGTTTGTGTAAATATTCAATAGACCAAATATGTGTGTGTGTGCATATGTATATATATATATATATATATATATATATATATATATATATATATATATATATATATATATATATATTATATACATATATATATATATATATATATATATTTATATATATATACACATTATGTACATGTAGATATATGTATATATACATTATGCATATGTGTGTGTGTATACACACACACACACACACACACACATATATATATATGTATATATATATATATATATATATATATATATATATATATATATATATATATATATATATGTGTGTGTGTGTGTGTGTGTGTGTGTGTGTGTGTGTGTGTGTGTGTGTGTGTGTGTGTGTGTGTGTGTGTGCACGTGTGTGTGTATGTGTTTGTGTTGCCATTTGGAGGCAAAATCCTGCCTATTCACCCCCTTCCATCCACGCTCACTCTCGCCATATGAAACATTCCGTATACACCCCTGCCGATACTCCACCAACTAGGAACCAAATCCAACCATTAAGATTAAGATCAAAGTCAACGCACGCAGTCCTACCTGTTGCAGTTCCTTCCGGATGCTCCTCGTAAGATCGACACTCCGCTTCTTCACTGGCTTTACGGCGACGATATTATTCTTGTACACACCCATCTTGCAGTAGGACACCCGGGGTACCTCCAGGGGGCCGTCCACTCCCCCCCACAGCACGTTCTGAAGGAGGAACTGTTGACGTTAGTTGTTTCTGATACGTACACGGACACGTACACGGAGAGCTAAGGTTGTAAGGACGTACACACGCGTACATGTATACATACACGGGTATACATAAAGGCATAATTCTCCTCATTCCACACGCACATACTGGTAAACACTTACGTACACGCTGGGACACATACATACATTCACACACACGTGGGAAACCTAGACATATTTCGGAATTAACGTCATTTATTATATGATAATATGCAAATGTAAATTTTATACAGATATAGAAATCAAATAGATAAACAATAAACGTATACACAAATAAACCGTATTCATAACGGCAATTATAGAAAGGGTATAAATGAGAATATCTTCACAAGACAAGATATGCGATTAATCTGTTTCGAATATAGCCCATGTATTTCTGACGTAGATATATTCGAAACCGGTCAAATACATCTCTTGTATTGTGAAACTATTCATTTTCACTCATGGCCATTCTATATACACAGATACTTAGACGTTTGCTTTGTAGAGTAAGCATGAGAATGTTTCCGGTTGCAAACACTGCAAAGTCCTTTCAATCAAAGCACTTCAGCTCTCAGGCAGATTGCAGTTCTCTGGGCACTGAGTTCTATCTGTGTCGAATGTTTTTCGTTTTTATCGTTATTATTATATTCGAATTTTCATTATTTGTGTTGGTGCTTGTGTGTATTTGTGAGTGTGTTCGTGAGAAAGATAGATAGAGAGAGAAAGAGAGAGAGAGAGAGAGAGAACGAGAGAGAGAGAGAGAGAGAGAGAGAGAGAGAGAGAGAGAGAGAGAGAGAGAGAGAGAGAGAGAGAGAGAGAGAGAGAGAGAGAGAGAGAGAGATTCAATGTGTTTGAATTTGTATTTTTGTATAAACATACATGTATATATGTGTGTTCTACCGAATTTCTCCTTGCATTGTGTACACGACGTGTGTGCGTGCAACCTACGTATTTGTGTGTACGTATGTCACACAAATAGTGGCAAGGGCAGCAAACGCAAACCAAAACTCGAAATTTGTCGAAATATTTCAGAAAGAACACACGCACCGCCTTTTAACAGCGGGCCGTGTTCCTTCCGCTGGGCGTGAGCGGGGTGCATAGTAACGTCACTTATTTCACCAATATACATGCAATCTTGTATGCATTTATATGTTCGTTAATATAAGTGTGGACGTTGTATGTACGTATGCATGTGAATATAAACATAAATATGTCTGTGTATGTATATCATAAAAATATACATTTTTGTTTTAGACATTCTATTTGTCTATTAACAAATTTAATAAAGGAAAGGTTATCGCCATGAAAGCATGTCCTCAGTCATAGTATGTAAAATGCACTAGGAAATTTCCTCTTTGGGCACACTAACGGTTGCCTCAGTGCATAAGAGCTGGCTGGGGAGCTCAGCTGGAGAGAGCTTGGTGGTCCCTCTTGCTGCGTCTCTTTATAAACAGACGTTGCAGGTATGAGCTTTCCGAGGAGGTAGATTGATAGATAATTCTTTCTTTCTCTGTTTCCCTGAAACACTCTAAGCTAAACTCCCTTCTTGTAAAATCTCTCTCTCTCTCTCTTCCCTTCCTTCCTTCCTTCCTCTCTCTCTCTCTCTCTCTCTCTCTCTCTCTCTTCCCTCCCATCCTTCCCCTTCCTCTCTCTCTCTCTCTCTCTTCCCTTCCTCCCTCCCTTCCATCCTTCCCCTTCCCTTCTCTCTCTCTCTCTCTTTCTTCCCTTTCTCTCTCTTCCCTTAATATAAATTCTAAACATAACGCTCCCCTCTTGAAAAATCTTCGTAGATCACTGTAAAGGTAAAAATAACCCAACAAAAGTTCAAGCCATATTATACTTAATTCTTATGCAATTTTTTTTTGGTGATATTTTTCTAAGAGAAGATTAAATAAAATAACAGCTGCTAGCACAATCTTCCATTACTATTTTTCTAATGACAAAGTAGACTGGCATTTAGTAATAATTATTAAATTGCCTTTATAGAGAGTAGGCATCATACTATTTCCGCAAAAATGGCATACAAATGTGTTTTATTTCGTTTTAAGGTTTTTTCTTTTTTCTTTTTTTTCATCCGTAGTCAAAAGCGAAAAGAAGAGAGAAATCACACAAGCCAAACGAAGGAAGAGGGAGAAAAGAGTAATGGAAATCTGTGTCCAAGAGTCGATAAAAAATAAAGTATCTTATGTCAGCTTCTATTGACTCTTCACTTGCAGTCGCTCTTCGTTTGCAGTGCACTCGGCTGCGCTATTATCCCGTTTCAAGAGATCCTTACCGAATTTC
>NC_051423.1:28878651-28883651 GCF_015228065.2 Penaeus monodon | reverse complement strand
CAAAGCGACAAATAGTATGAGAGCCTCGCGAGAAAACACACACAGAATCCAACGTCAATCCCCAAGTGACACGGACTCACCAAGAACTCAAGAACGCAACACAGACGACACGATAGGTTGAGTCTTCCCCTAAACCACACTCAGCCGAAGGGCCTCACCTGCAGAGGAACAGAGCCGCCACCATCACCAGCATGAGGACCACACCGCCGCCGAGGATACTGGACCAGTCTGTCCCGCATTTCTCGGAGGCGAAGCCACACTTGGGGGCGTCCAGGGGAGGTCCGTCGCCCAGCCAGAGAATGGTGTCGTTCATCACCAGCGTCTGATGGTGAGGGTGAGGATGATGGTAATGGTAGTGGTATTGATCGTAATGGTGATGATGATGTTGATGATGATGATGATGATGATGATGATGATGATGATATTAATAATAATAATGATAATAATAATAATAATAATAATAATAATAGTAGTAATAGCAGTAGTAGTAGTAGTAGTAGAAGTAATGATAATAATAATAATAAAATAGTAATAATAATAATAATAAATATCATTATCATTATCATCATTATTTTTATATAAGTAATAATAATATTAATAACAATAATAACAATAACAATAATAATAATGATAATAATAACATCAGTATGATAATAGTAATGATGACAACGATTACTATTATCATTATCATTAATTCTATTATTATTATTATCATTATCATTATTATCATTATCATTGTTATTATTATTATTATTATCATAATAATAATAATTATTATCATTATTATTATTATCATTATTATTATTATTATTATTATTATTATTATTATTATTATTATTATTATTATTATTATTATTATCATCATCATCATTATTACTATTATTATCACCGCCACCATCAATAAGTGCAGAAACAACAGAGATAAGAAGAAAATAAAAAACGAAAAGAAATCGTAGCTCGATGAAAATGTTTTGAAAGACACTCGCAGAGAAGGGCGTGGGCGGTGGTCAAGTATAGAATTTGGGTCACACGCCCGCAAAAGGGTTTCAAGTAATTGCAGTTGTAAGTAAATGTAAGTAGAATTGCCAGGGTGTATTGTATTGTTATTATAGTATCATCATTTGGTTTCGTGAGGTGTCGTGTGTGTGTGTGTGTGTGTGTGTGTGTGTGTGTGTGTGTGTGTGTGTGTGTGTGTGTGTGTGTGTGTGTGTGTGTGTGTGTGTGTGTGTGTGTGTGTGTGTGTGTGTGTATGTGTGTGTGTTTGCGCGCGCGCGTGTGTGTGTGTGTGTGTGATTGTGTGTGTGATTGTGTATGTGTTTGTGTGTGTGTGTGTGTGTGTGTGTGTGTGTGTGTGTGTGTGTGCGTGCGTGTGTGTGTATGTATGTGTACGTGCATATTTGCAACTGATAACAACTTTCCACAAATACGAAACCGTGACCATCAAAAAACCGAGGCAATAATATACACAATTCGATAAAAAATAGGCAAACAAACTAATAATAAACAAAATGAAAGAAAAAAAAAATCGATTCATTAAAAAACAATGATAATGAAATAGCATATACTGAAATCCAATGAAGGAAAATGGAAAAGTTCACAAAACAAGCGATTTAACTTAATTAAGGACTTTGATAATAATCTTCATCAGAATCATCAACTTTTTCATCCTCATTCATACCTTTTTTCTACATTTGTGACGATGAATTATGAAAAAGGAGAAGGAAATGAGTGAAAAACGTCAAAATCCATGTTGGGTTGCCAGTTAGGCATAATCATGGAATCAAGAAACAAAAGCCTATAATCACAGGTCAGTTTAATGGAGATTAGACCGTACAGGCAAAAGCAGAAACAAGGAATCATTAACTGCAATTGCTGAGAGTCAAATTGAGGCCAATCTTCCTCTTTTTTCTCTCTCTGTCTTTTTATATCATTATTTCTTCCTTTTCTCTATCTCGACTTTTTTCTGTCTCTTTCAATCCTTCTCTTTCTCTTTATATTTCCCTTCTCCTTTTCTTTCTCTCTCTCTCTCTCTCTCTCTCTCTCTCTCTCTCTCTCTCTCTCTCTCTCTCTCTCTCTCTATCTATCTATCTATCTATCTATCTATCTATCTATCTATCTATATATATATATATACCTCTCTCTCTCTCTCTCTCTCTCTCTCTCTCTCCCTCTCTCTCTCTCTCTCTCTCTCTCTCTCTCTCTCGTCTATCTCTCTCTCTCTTCTCTCTCTCTCTCCTCTCTCTCTCTCTCTCTCTCTCTCTCTCTCTCTCTCTCTCTCTCTCTCGGAAAGCTCACCGGCAGGTTGTCCATGTCGTGGGTCCCGGTCCTGTGGTCGTGGAAGTGAAAGTGGCCAACCTTGTGCCATCCCATAGGCGGGGTATGGCCTGAGCTCAGCTGACGGATGGCCAGCAGGGAATAGGAACCTTCAGCATCCGCGTTTTCGTCCATGTGGAGCTGATGGGACGACGTCACGAGAAGAAAAAACATATTGTGTGTGTTATGGGGCTGTGTTTTTCAGCTTTCGTTTTCTATTCATATTACGTCGGTGTCTTGTGAGGGAGAGTTTTCAAATATGTGTGATATTTTTTCTTTATAATATAGCATTATGGTGTCATTGTGTAAGTTATTTTTCTTGTTAGGAAAATAATAGAGTATTTGTATTAGATCCATCTATTTTCCCGCAAAATATGCTATTATGCATCCACGGGCTATATGTCAATCATTCGGTATGGAAAAGATTTAAAGCATTTCACATCTATATTTTCTATATTCATTATGCAGTTGTTAAAAAAAAATATTAAAGTGCACATGTTTGATCTGTTATGACCCGTTATCCTTTCTCACGTAGCTGTCAGAATAAATTTCAAAGAATACATATTTAAATTTCTCAGTTCTGTTACGTCATAACCTACATATGCATCATCTGATAGTGCAAAAGATACATTATCACTCGTGCGGTCATTAAGAAAAGAAATGAAGTATATGTGTTGCATGTAAAAAATTATCTTTAATTTGTCATTATGCCTTCATAATTTCCCATTAGTCATGTAGCTATTCGGACAGCCTTAATGTACATTATGCTATATACAGTGTTTCCTTTTGTTGTATGATCATTTGCATATTTCTGCTCTAATAATGCAAAGAAGACGCTCCCCTCAAATCATCATTATTATCAAATATAATTATTGAGGAAAATCTGCTTTACTATACATGTTACTAAACTACCATACCTACATACCCACCATACATAAAACCATCAGTTACCACCATACCTTCACTACCTACATACCCGCCATACATAAGAATATCAATTACGAAAACCCTAAAATTCTACGTAATCCCACACCAAACATCATGTACATGGACCACCCAACGATACAAAAATAACACGGGATTCCTCACCTTAAAACCCTGGATGGAGGGAAAGGATCGATTCTTAATAAGCGAGAGAATGTGTGTACCGTTGGCAGGGTCAGCATAAGGGTTGGCTAGAGTCTCGTGTAATACTTTAGCGTACATCATTACAGCGTCGTACAGGTGTGCTGCGGAGATTGGCACCTGGAAGCAATGACAGGTGAGTTGCTTGTAAGGAAAGAGGAGTTTTAATTACTTTATTAGTAGTAGTATATCTATAATAATACTAATCATTGTTATCATTATTATCATTATCATTATAATGATGATAATAATGATAACAATAATAAAAATAATAACAATGATGATAATAATAATAATTATTGTTGTCATTATTATATTATTACCATTATCATTACTATTGCTGTTGTTATTATTCTTACCATTATTTTTGTTATTATTGTCATTACTATTATCTTAATACAAGTACTAAAAACAATAATCATTATTATCAATATTACTATCATTAGTGTTATTATTATCACACCCAAATATCACACAATAATAATAATAATAATGATAATAATAATAATAATAATAATTATTATTATTATTATTATAATTATTATTATTATTATTATTATTATTATTATTATTATTATTATTATTGTTATTATTATTACTACTATTATTATTATGATATTAATGTTAATGATAATGATGATAATGAAAATAATGATAATTATGATAACGATAATAATGATAACAATGATAATAATAATTATTACTATCATAATGATACTACTGCTAACAATAATAACAATAATAATTTTTAAAAAGTAATAAAAATAATTGTAATAATAATGATGATAATTGTAATAATAATAAAAATAATAATGATGATACAAATAATAGTAATAATGAAAATAATGATTGTAGTTATTGTAATTATTATTGTTATTATAATTATTATTATCATTATTATCATTATTATTATTATCATTATTATTATTATTATCATTATTATTATTATTATTATTATTATCTTTTTATTATTATTATTATCATTATTATTATTATTATTATCATCATCATCATCATTATTATCATTATTATTATTATTATTATTATTATTATTATCATTATTATTATTATTGTTGTTTTATTATTATTATTATTATTATTATTATTATTATTATTATTATTATTATTATTATTATTATTATTATTATTATTATTATCCTTATCCTTACTACCATTATTATTATCATTGTTCTCACCATTATCACTACCATTATTATTATTACTACTGTCAATATTATCATCATTATCACCACTACTATCATAATTACTATTAAAAATATTACCAGCATCTTTATGACAATGATAATTTATCTATACATTTGCTGATTTACTCATTCAATCATCTTTTTTTTTAATCAGTGATAACTTTTCTTACCTCGATAAAGGGGAAAATTCCAGGGTTATAAGGGACACAAAAGGGGTATTGCTTGATGCGATTCAACACCTTTTTCTCGAACTCTCTGTCGGGGAAAGCAGAGTGAGTGGAATCAGATCCTAAATATGTAAAGAAAATATGTGATTAGTAGGTATTCATCTGTTTTATTGAGGATGATATTAGGATG
>NC_051423.1:28841151-28853651 GCF_015228065.2 Penaeus monodon | reverse complement strand
CACCATTCTTTTATTCCGTAATCTCTCCCATTTCCTTTTGCATTATTATATTTCAATTAATGACGACCTGTGTCACCCCATAATCTCGGAACAGCTGGTCCCGCTTGTCAATAATTAGACACACGATCAACATTTTCGTGTGCTTGGAGTGGGGTTTGGCCTAAATGAAATACAAATAGCACCAATGAAAGCACTATGGTCCTCTACTGTACAATTTACATTATTTACATAAAGCAATATATATGCAATACGTGATGCAGTTGCCAGGTGTTGTTTCCTATTTTCTTATTTGTTTGTGCGTGTATTTGTTTGTTTAATAACCCTACGATTCACTTTTAATCTCATATCAAGATTACTTCTCGTATTACTAAAACAATCATCTTTATTATTAATCGAATCATTATTGTTATCATCATCATTGCTATTATCACCATTATCATTGCAAGAATTCTTCTCGTTCATATGTCACTTAATATTTGTCCATATGACTAATAGACATCTTGTTCCTATTAAATAACAGAAACCACACCTCAGCATAAATGTTTTACAAAACTAATATTGCACAGAATAGTATAGTGCAACGAGTGAGCCAGAATATCGTTGCATTCGGTATATTGGAGCGTTTCAACTACGGAATATTTGACGCGTTAGTCTAAATAAATCCTGTAGTTTGCTCGTTTCTTTCTCTGTCTCTGACTCTGTCTCTATCTATCTCCTCTCTCTCCTCTCTCTATATATATCTATTTTCTATTCTCTCTCTCTCTCTCCTCTCTCTCTCTCTCTCTCTCTCTCTCTCTCTCTCTCTCTCTCTCTCTCTCTCTCTCTCTTCTCTCTCTCTCTCTCTCTCTCTCTCTCTCTCTCTCTCTCTCTCTCTCTCTCTCTTCTTCTTCTTCTTCTTCTTCTTCTTTTGTTCTTCTTCCTTTTCTCTTTCTTTCTTTTTCTCTCTGTCTCGTTCTTTTCTTTTTCTTTTTTTTCAGTTCTTCTCGGAAAATAATATGTACACGTGGGTCTTGCGAGCGCCTGGAAATCCACGCGAGGAAGCTCACAAAGGGAAATCGTTAGGATAGTGACCGAAGCAGTGTCACTCTCTTTCTTTTTCTCTCTCTCTTTCTCTCCATTCTCTCTCTCTCTCTCTCTCTCTCTCTCTCTCTCTCTCTCTCTCTCTCTCTCTCTCTCTCTCTCTCTCTCTCTCTCTCTCTCTCTTTTTCTCTCTTTCTCTCTCTTTTTCTCCCTTTCCTCCCTCTCCCTCTCCCTCTCCCTCCCTCCCTCCCTCCCTCTCTCCCACCCCCTCCCTCCCTCCCTCCCTCCCTCCCTCCCACCCCCTCCTTCCCTCCCTCTCCCCAAACAAACCCACCGACCCAATCACCCGCGCCAACCACACAAACAAACACACCAGACAACGGAGCAAGGACTTACTTCGTGTCGAGCGGATGGTCCCCCTCACGAAGCCCTGGATGGTGTGGTAGCCGCTGGTGGTGTAGTCGTAAGGTACACTTAGCTCTCGCGTTATGTTCATCATGTGGTGGTCGGCGAAGCTCTGCAGAGATAGAGGGGTTAGAGGCCTTTGTTATGGGTATGTGTGTGTTGTGTTTAATGCATTGGTATATGTGGGGAGGTAGGGGGGTAGGGAGGGAAGGAGGGAAGGAGGGAGGGAGGGAGGGAAGGAGGGAGGTAGGGCGTAGGGAGGGAGGGGGTAGGGAGGGAGGGAGGTAGGGAGGGAGGGAGGGTGGGAGGGAGGGAGTGAGGGAGACGGGAAGGTAGGTAGATGGATGGGTGGGTGGCTGGGTGGGTAGGTGCGTGGGTGGGTGAGTGCGTGGGAGGATGAGTGGATGGATGGATGGGTGGATGAATGAATGAATGAAAGAATGAATGAATGAATGAATGAATAAATGAATGAATGAATGAATGAATGAATGGATGGATGGATGGATGTATAGATAGGTAGGCAGATAGTTAAATAGATCAATAAATAGATAGATTAAAAATAGACAAACACACAGAGATTGTTCGAAAATTAGATGTAAATATAGAAACACTGACAAACACATGAACAGATATATACATAGGCAAGTAAATCGATAGACAAGCATATAAAGATACAAGTATACGGACAGATAAATGGAAAAACAAATAGATATATATAATGTAATGTATATAAATATCGCTAAATACTTCCACAGGTATTAAACATTCATATTAATGGGAAGTCTGATACACAAAGCAATCCATCTAGATATAATTTTATAATTTATATCATTTAATTTCACCCTTACTTGGGCTCATGACCGAGACTGAAAAATGGACGGTTGAGGTGTTTCTTTTTGGAAAAAGTGATGGAGCTGTGAGAGAAGCGGGAATGTGTGTTTGTTTGTTTGTTTTTAGTCTCTTTTTTGTTCTTTTTTCTCGATCTCGTTCTCTTTCTCTTTGTCCCTCGCTGTAGATCTCTCTCTCTCTCGCTGTCGCTTTCTCTTTCTCTCTTTCTTTTCCTCATTATCTTTTTTCTCTCTCTTTCTTTTTCTCATTATCTTTCTTTCTCTCTCTTTCTTTTTCTCATTATGTTTTTTTTTCTCTCTCTCGCTGTCGCTTTCTCTTTCTCTCTTTCTTTTTCTCATTATCTCTCTCTCTCTCGCTGTGGCTTTCTCATTCTCTCTTTCCTTTTCACATTCTCTTTCTTTCTCACTCTCTCTCTATCTCCCCCCTCTCTCTCTCTACCTCCCCCCCCCTCTCTCTCTCTCTCTCTGTGTCAGGTACTTGTAAAACGCACGGTCTGGGTTTCCGTGTACTTATTGACAGAAGATTCTTGGTAGTGTAGCTGGGCGGAGGTTGGAATGGCCGGCTTGTGCAGGAGGGCCCCGGGCAGCGGTTAGGCCCGGAATGGCAGGGGCCCTGGCGGGTGGCCCCCGGGAGGAGGCAGCGTCCGAGCGGGAGCGTGACTCGAGGGAAGAGTGATGTGTACGGTTCCAGGTCAGTCATGGGGTCATGAGCGCAGTGGGCGTGGCTAAGGTGAGTACGGCGGCGATGCCATGGGCAAGTCGCCCTATTGTTCACCCCTGCTAGCTGGAGGGCGTGGCATTGAAGGCTTCTGACCACTCAGACTCTCTCTCTCGCCTCCCCCCCCCCTCTCTCTCTCTCTCTCTCTCTCTCTCTCTCTCTCTCTCTCTCTCTCTCTGCTTCTCCCTCTCTCTCTTTCTCTCTCTCTCTCTCTCTCTCTCTCTCTCTCTCTCTCTCTCTCTCTCTCTCTCTCTCTCTCTCTCTCTCTCTCTCTCTCTCTCTCTCTCTCTCTCTCTTTCTCTTCCCCTCTCTCTTTCTCTCCCCTTCTCTCTCCTTTCCTGTTTTTTTCAGGACCTTTTGTCTTAAGTAATCATTCAGTAGTGAGATATCATCGTTGCAGTAACTTCTGAACATACACGTATCCATACCAATGCAATTTAGAAAGTCAGTTTGAGAATCACTCGAAATCTGAACATGCGGGGAAATCCGGAAGTTAAACATGCGCTGACGCTTTGAGTGTGGATCTGTGGCTGCGGTTGATACTGTGAACATGCGGCTGCGGTTAACATGTCGAGCGTGCAGTCGAGATCTCACCCACACGCAGTAAAGTAAATTCAACAGCGTGCCTTGAGTTCAACTAATAAGTTTTTTTTTTTCGTCTTCTTCAGCAGCGTGTCACTTCCAGTGTTACGCTCAAATCTAATTACAACCTCGCGCCAGCATGCATAATTTCAACATCAATTTAACGTCGCTTCTTTGTATCCATCTTGACGAGACACCTTTACCATGAACACATTACGTCTACGTCACTTAGGCCTAATTGAGAGCCCTGTTCCCTCCTTACAAGACACAAGACCCATAAAATTCTGTTATGTTATCAATGACAAAATTGTATATGAATTAAGATCTGATATGATCAAATTTGTCTTTAATAATATCGATGTTTATAAGAATGACTCGCTCCTTGACAATAACCTCTCTCTCTCACCCCCCCCCCTCTCTCTCTCTCTCTCTCTCTCTCTCTCTCTCTCTCTATCTATCTATCTATCTATCTCTCTCTCTCTCTCATTCCCACTCTCTCTCTTATTCCTTCTCTCCCTCTCTCCCTTCCTTCCTCTCTTCATCTCTCCCTCCCTGCATCTCTCCCTTACTCAATCCCCCTCTCCCTCCCTCCCTCTCTCCCTCCCTCTATTAGAAATTGAATTAATAAATATCTCAAACAAACCATGACTCACAAAAAAAAAAAAAAAAATGAAAATGATGAGAGCAACAACTGATAATTCTATGCAGAACGAAACGAAAACCTCTTTTGAAAGAAATACTGAAGAAAATTATCCCGATCATTATCAGGCCACTGTTCAGACTACTAATAACTTCACTATTTTTATCACCATCAGCGTGACGTGTATCATTAGCGATTCAAAGGCATTTCATTATAGGCCCTGTCATTATCAATTTTCCTAATTACCTAACACGTAATTAAACCCTTCATCATTAAATTCCTAATTACCAAACATCAAACGCACTTCATATGTTGATTTTTTTTTATCCTTTTTTAGTTCACATTTTGTTCATAAAGATTCAACCGAAACGTGTCCGAATAACGGCTTCAAGATTCCGAATCACTGTCTTGAAAAAAGGATTCGAAGCTTCATGCGAATCATTGGATGGCACAGTAATAGTCAATAATCATGATAAGAATCAAATCAATAAAAAAAATATGAAATGATAATAATAAAAATACAATAATATAATTAATGATAAATGTAGTAATAATAATGATGATGATGATGATGATGATGATGATGATGATGATGATGATGATGATGATGATGATGATGATGATGATGATGATGATGATGATAGTAATAGAAGAACAGTATTAATAATAATAGTAACAATAATAATGATAATAATAATAATAATAAAAATAATAATAATGATAATGATAATAATTAAAAATAATAATAATAATAATAAAAATAATAATAATGATATTAATGATAATAATAATAATAATAATAATAATGATGATGATGATGATGATGATGATGATGATGATGATGATGATGATGATGATGATGATGATGATGATGATGATAATAATAATAATAATAATAATAATAATAATAATAATGATAATAATAAAAATAATAATAATAGAAGAGTAGTAATAATAATAATAATAGTAATAATAATAATAATAATAATAATAATAATAATATTAATAATAATAATGATAATAATAATAACAATAATAATAATAATGATAATAATAATAATAATAATGATAATAATAATAATGATAGTAATAATAATAATAATAATAATAATAATAATAATAATAATAATAATAAAAACAATAAAAGCAATAATAATAACAACAGCAACAACAATAACTTTTATAATAGATTCCTGAAGAATCATCAACAAAGGAAGTTCATGGAACGTCATTTCTCAAAATGTTGCTTCACCCTTTGTGGATGAGAGCTTATCAACTTGGTGCAACAGAGAGAAATGATATAACGGCAGAGTGTCTACGTTGCAAGATCCAGTGAGTTTTATTGTTATTACTTTTGTTATTGTTGTTTTATTGTTGTTTTTACTGTTACTGGTATTATAATCAGTATTAATTTTCGTATTATTGTTATTGCCATTATTTTTATTATTGTTGATAGCGTTATTATTATTATCATTATCATTACTAATACTATTGTTATTATTATCATTATTACTATTATTACTGTTGTTGTTGTTGTTATCATTAGTATTAGCATTATTATTAGCGTTAGTATTACCATCATTTTCATCATTATCATCACCACATTATTACTATTGTTTTTTATTATTATTATTTTTACAGTCATAATCATTATTATCTGTATGATCATGGATAATCATAATAATTATAATAATTAGTAATCACCATCTATTATCATTATTATCATTGTCATCATTATTAATATTATCATCAGCATCACCATCATTATGATTATCACTATCATCGTTGTCGTTTTTATGTTATCATTATCATTACTATTGTTACTTTTATTATTATACTAACATTAATAATAATATCGCCCCTGCTATTGTTACCATTATTATGACCATTATTATCACTACTATAGTTATCATTAATGTCATAATTTCTATCATTATTATTACTAACATTATCATTATTACTATTACTAATTACAACTATTAGTAGGAGCAGACGTAGCAGTAATAGCATTGTTATCATTATTATAAATATTGTTTTCAATGCCATCCTTTTTATTATCATCAATATCGTTATTATAATTTTGCCATCTTTATTATCTTCATTATTAACGTTATTGTTATCATTACTATCTTCATTAATACTAATATTATTTTTTGCTATTACTATTATCATTATCACATTCATTGCCATTCTAATCATAATCATAATAAAAATCGTTTCCATTATTGTTATCATCTCTTATTATTATCATTATCCTCCTTATTATCATCATCATCATCATCATTATCATTGTCATCATCCTCACCATCATTATCATCATCACCATCATCATTATCATCATCATTATTATCATTACACTTACTCTTACTGTTATTTTATTGTTTCTGCTAATATGATTATCTTTATTAAGGCGATTGTATTTTTTTCATTATGAGGAACATTATTTTCATGATTAAAATGAGTAATAGTAACAGTATTATCATTATTATTGTTAACATATCATTCTTTTTATGTTCATCAGTTTTATCATTATTTTCATTATCATTATTAGTATTATAATCTTATCATCATTGTTATTATCATTATTATCACTATTGTTATTATTATTATTATAAATATTACCATTTTATAAAGCTTTCTCCAACGCTAACGCTAAGAAACTTAATATTCATAAAGGTGCAAAAGTTTCAAAAATCGATTTAGAAGACTGGAAAGTTTAATAGAACAAATAAAGTTCGACCAACAAGCTTCAAGACACAGCAAAATTCAATAAATAAATGAATAAATAAAAAGATAAATAAATAAATAGAATAAGATAATATAAATGATAGAATACCGCGAGAAGCAGACGAAAAACACGAGTGAAACAACGAAAAATTTTGCGAACTCTGGATCTGGCAAGGCGAGTGAAGTACCTCTCGACTCCACCGCCAGAGTTTGTTTTGAAAGCACGTGTCTCGTATTGTGGAAGAGGAATCTGTCGTAATCATGACCAATAACAGTGGTGAAAATAATGATGGTTTTGGTAAAGGTGTTAGTAGTGACGGTGGTGGTAATGATAGTAATAATGGCGGTAGTTATTGATGATAATGCTGAAGATTATGATGATGATGATTATGATGATGATGATGATAATGCTGAAGATTATGATGATGATGATGATGATGATGATGATGATGATGACGATGATGATGATGATGATGATGATGACGATGATGATGATGATGATGAAAGAAGATGAAGATGATGATGACTCTAGTAACGAGAAAACAACAACTGAATCATTATCATAACTCGAGAACAAACAAGAAGAAATATATTACAAGCAAAGAGATAAAGTCAAGAAAACAGCAAATGGAAAAGAAAAGTTTAAAAGCATGAATCACGTCCCGAGAGCATGTTATACAAACTTGTTCAAAAGCATAAAAGAAGATAACGAATGGACGAGAAAGTGAATACAAGTGAAAAGAATGAAATGGAAAACGAACGCAAGTAAATATGCAACTGAAAAAAAGGATGGAAAATACAGGGAAATACAGAATAGGATATGTGTGTGTGTGTTTGTGTGTATGTGTGTGTGTATGTGTGTGCGCGTGTGTGTGTGTGTGTGCGTATATGTGTGTGTGTATGTGTGTGTGTGTGTGTGTGTGTATGTGTGTGTGTTCATATATAAGTAAAATATACCACAGGACTGGGAAATGTATAAAAGGAAATGATTACAAGACAGAATCGGAAGATGAATACAGGAAAATACACGACTAAAAAAAAAAAAAAAAAAAATAGTGCTAAGACTTCGCGGTACAGAATGGTCATATTTTTGAAGCAAGGAGACAGGGCTTAACAATTACTGAAAAGATAAAAGAAAATGTAACATAGGGATATTTTGTAATTCCATGTGATCGTGGTGATAATGATATCAATAACAACAATAACAATAATGGAAATTGAATAAAGATATAATGATAATAATAATAACAATAACAATAATCATGATGATAGTAATAACAATAATAATTCAAATAACCCATATTAATAAACAAATAAATTACTGAACAGATACATAAAGAAATAAAAAAAGAAAAATACCATAAAGATAATACAAGAAAATAGATAAATAAAAGTAATAATAATCCCAGTGGCAGAACGATCACAAATGACACAGGAAGACATTTCCAAGGGAGATTGCAAGACGCAAGGAAGAGAAACTTCGGCCGTTGAATTATGAAACTATTGTTCAACTCGATTCCAATTCTCGAGGAAAACACTTGAACTGAAGGGATTTTTTTCGAGGTCAAGCTTGTGAACAATTGAACGGCGATCTGTGGGAAATCTGTCGTGGTGGTAATGTTATGTTGGTGGTGGTGGTGGTGATGGTGATGATGTTCAATATTGATGGTGATGATATTGATGTTCATATTGATGTTGGTGGTGGTGATGGTGATGTTGATGTTCATATTGATGGTGGTGATGGTGATGTTGATGATATTGATGTTCATATTGATGGTGGTGGTGATTGTGTTTGTTGTGGTGATGATGTTGAAGGTGGTGGTGATGGCGATGATAATGAGGATGATGGTGATGGTGATGTGTTTGTAGTAGTGGCGAAGATGGTGATGATAATGAAGATAATGACAGTATGAAGATGGTGATGATGATAAAATGAAAATAGTAATAACAGCAAGTATTTTTTAAAAGTAATAATAATAATGATAACAATAATGGTAATGATGACAGTAACAGTATCAATAACAAAAATAATAACAATAAAAATAACAATAATAATAACAACAACAATAGTAATAACAGTGATAATAATAATAATAATAATAATAATAATAATAATAATAATAATAATAATAATAATAATAATAATAATAATAACAAAAAAGAAAAGAAAAGGAAAATAAGCTTAAGAGAAACAGAACAACGAAAGAGACAACGAAGATGAGCACAATAACGATAATAATAATGTTAACGATAATAACAAACGCAGGAACGCCACGACCTCAGCGGCAAGCCCAGGATGGCACGAGACGCAACACTGTTTGTACCTTGAGAGCATCTCCTCACGCGTGCACCGGCGAGGTACGCGAAAGCCTGGCTCTGTTGTTGTTGGCGGTGGTGAAAGTGTTGTTGATGTTGGCGTCGATGGTGGTGGTGGTGGTGAAAGTGTTGTTGATGTTGGCGTCGATGGTGTTGTTGTTGGCGGTGGTGAAAGTGTTGTTGATGTTGGCGTCGATGGTGTTGTTGGTGGTGGTGGTGAAAGTGTTGTTGATGTTGGCGTCGATGGTGTTGGTGGTGGTGGTGGTGAAAGTGTTGTTGATGTTGGCGTCGATGGTGTTGTTGTTGTTGGTGGTGAAAGTGTTGTTGATGTAGGCGTCGATGGTGTTGGTGGTGGTGAAAGTGTTGTTGATGTTGGCGTCGATGGTGTTGGTGGTGGTGGTGGTGATCGTATTGATGTTGTTGATATTGATGTTGTTGATGTTGATGGTCGTGTTGATGTTGTTGTTGATGGTCGTGTTGATGTTGATGTTGTTGTTGATGACCGTGTTGATGTTGTTGTTAATGATGATGCTTTGATGTTTTTGATGTTGATGTTGTTATCCTCGATGGTCGTGAAAGTGTTGTCAATGTTGATGTTGCTACTGTTGTTGATGCTGAAGTTAATGTTGAATAGCGATATTGAAGTTAATGTATAGATGATATCAACGCTGCCATTGTTGCTGTAATTGTTGCAACTATCGCAATTGTTGCATTTGTAGATACTGATATTTCTAATGCCATTGCTGATGAGTCTCCACATCCGAATAACATGCCTGTATATCAAATTATCATCATCACCAACCGGTCAGTCATCAAATAATATTCATCACCAGCCTGTCAACGTATCATTTCTAATTAAGCAAGCTGTCAAGCGCAATCCAGCCTCATTAAAGATAACTGATCAGAAACGACAACGAAGGTGCTATTTGTACACGGGAGGTATAATACGGGATATGTTTAATACGTTATATCTATGTCATATTTAATGCGTTATCTTTATGTCATATTTAAAATGTTATATTTATGTCATATTTAATACGTTATATTTACGTCATATTTAACACGCTATATTTATGTCACATTTAATACGTTATATTTATGTCATATTTAATGCGGTATATTTATGTCCAAATTCAGTATGTGTAAAATAATTCGGATACGTGTAAAAAAAAAAAAAAAAAAAAAAAAAAATCTTTATTTTTTTTCATTTTTTTTTCTTTTTCTTTTTCTTTTTTTCTTTTCTTTTCTTTTTTTATGTTTAGATAAAAATTAACCGCTGAAGGAAATGTTTGTAGGTGATAATGACGATTAGGAAATGAGGTGATGGATTGATAGATGGACAAGTTGAAATGCTGATAGATGGAAACGCAGGTAGACATAGGGATAGATATAAAAAATGAATAAATGGTGAAGCACTTGATTAATACTCAGGTAGAAATAATGGAAAGGAATATACTAATAAACAGACAGCTAGAAATAACGACAGAGGGAGACGTAGACAGACACAGGAAGAAAAGGATGAATAAGTAAGTGAAAAAAAGGCGAAATAGATCAATAGATTTCTCGTCTGATGAGGAGATTATTTTTATCCGAAACGTAACTATCTATTGCTCCTTTTTATTTTTCATTTCATCTTTATGCACGTTATTGCGTTTATATTTTTTCAAACATAGATGAATATAAATAGCAACATAATATTAACAGATATAATATAAGTACTAAAATAAGATACATAGATAAATATAGATACTAGATTATTATAAACAGGTAAATATGATACTAGAATTATATAGAAAAAGAGAAATAACAGGTAAATAACAGATAAACCGATAAATATAATTACTAAAATAATATAAAAGGAAAAATATTACAAATATAGATACTAAAATAATATAAACATAAAAATGTATCTTTTAAAAAATTGCAAATACCAAAAATTACACATTTAATTTCTCTTTCATACGACTTTCTAAAACACCTCCGGAGACAGACACATCAAAATGATTTTGAAGACTTTGTCGAGAATAGAGTGAGGTGGGAATCCCCCTCCCCTCCCCCTCCCATCCCCTGCGCCTCCCCCTCCCATCTCCCTGCGCCTCCCCCTCCCTTCCCCCTGCGCCTCCCCCTCCCATCCCCTTGCGCCTCCCCCTCCCCTCCCCCTCCCTCCCTATAACCCAAAGTGTGTGTATAGGGGAGGGGTGGGCGGAGGGCGAGCGGGGGGGGGGGGGGTAGGATAATCCAGATAATCCTGAAAGTAAACAGGATAATGATATACAAGACAATAAGGTATTTTGTGTCAATACTACAGAAGGAGGAAACGCCATTTATAGGACTGAGGCCGCTGTTCAGTTCGTGATAGATGTGTGTGTGTGTGTGGATACTTCAAAAGGAAATTAGAACAGGAAAGGGGAAGGGTAGGTATTATAACGTAAACACACGAAGAAACACGCTGACGCATACACATATACACGCATATTTATATACACATGTACAAGCACACACGTATTTATATATGTGTACACATGCAAACACGCACATATTTATATACACATGTACATGTACAAACACATATATTTATATAAACATGTACATGTACAAACACACATATGTTTATATATATATATATATATATATATATATATATATATATATATATATATATATATATATATATATATATATATATATATATATGCACACGTACAAACACACATATTTATATACACATGTACAAATACAAATAAACAAATATTTATACACACATGTACACGTGCACACACACACATATATATGTGCACGTATATACATACAGACACATATACAGATACATAGAAACATACACTTTTACCAAGCAAAATGAAACACCAACAACGAAAAAGAAAATACAAAGAGAAGGAGAAGAAAAGAGAAGAACACAAACAAAACGAATGAATCCAGGTATGAAACGTAAAAAATGAAAAAAGAGAAGAAAAAAAACGAAAAAAAAGAAACTTGACTACCTAACTCGGGCACAAAGGTTACAAAAGAACAGACGAATTTACTCAACATTTTGCTGCCATCAGCTGACTCCCACAAAAAATATGTATGGAATGATGATAACAAGAGAGAGAGAAAGCGAAAGACAGAGAGAGAGGAGAGAGAGAGAGAGAGAGAGAGAGAGAGAGAGAGAGAGAGAGAGAGAGAGAGAGAGAGAGAGAGAGAGAGAGAGAGAGAGAGAGAGAGAGAGAGAGAGAGAGAGAGACGA
>NC_051423.1:28833548-28836048 GCF_015228065.2 Penaeus monodon | reverse complement strand
TTTGGATGGTTGGTTCTGTCTTCGTATTTCTCTTTATATTTCTCTCTCTATATATGTTTATTTCTCAATATCCCATTTTTCTCGTTCTCTCTCTCTCTCTCTCTCTCTCTCTCTCTCTCTCTCTCTCTCTCTCTCTCTCTCTCTCTCTCTCTCTCTCTCTCTCTCTCTCTCTCTCTCTCTCTCTCCCTCTCCTTCTCTCTCCATATCTTTCACACTCTCCCTAAGATTCCTGCTTGGGCAAAGGAATTCCTCTATCTCCAGGAAGATTACATTTAGATGAAATTTACAAGCACGGATCGCTATGACTTTCCAACCTTATCCAAGCTCTCTCCAAGCTCTCTCCCAGTGTGTAGCGGCGATAAAGCCAAGTTATATCAGTCGGTCACGTATAACTTTCCTTGTTGCTTGTTCGAATGCCGATAGTTCTGTCCACAAGTTAACTGCTTATCGCGAGTACGTCGTCTGGGAGCATTTGCCTATCGGGGAGTTGTAAACAAGAAGAACTTGATCCGATTGAGATGTAAACACAACTTTTAATAGCAAATAACAGCGCAGTTTGGAGGAGAATAGACTCGGTAAAGTTACGTATGTGAGTATTGCCGAGGCAGAATTGGATCCTGTAAAATGTAAACAAACCTTTTTTTCTGTGAATCCGTGATGTATTGAAGTAAGTATAACTGAAATTGTATTTTTTTTATCGTTTGGATGGTTGTATGAACGTCTGACAATCACCGAATTCTATGCTTGACAAAATAACACAAATTTATCTATAAAAGGCCCGAGTCCACATACGTCACCTCATATAGCTGAAATTAGGAAGGCACTAATTCATGCAGATTCCTCTTACCAATATATATAAATCTTACAGACTTCGTTTTTAGTAATGCCGTAGAGATGACATCCTTGAAATCGACGTCAGAGATTTGTTAATTTACTGCTTGACTGATTTGAGTGTCCGTGTAGGGGGGGAGAGAGAGTGAGTAGTTTAGCATTTCTCTCTCTCTCTCTCTCTCTCTCTCTCTCTTTCTCCCTCTCTCCTTCTCCTCTCTCTCTCTCTCTCTCTCTCCTTCTCTCTCTCTCTCTCGTCTCTCTCCTCTCTCCTCTCTCTCTCTCTCTCTCTCCTCTTTCCTCTCTCTCTCTCTCTCTCTCCGCTTTCCTCTCTCTCTCTCTCTCTCTCTCTCTCTCTCTCTCCTTCTTCCTCTCTCTCTCTCTCTCTCTCTCTCTCTCTCTCTCTCCCTCTCTCTCTCTCTCTCTCCATCTCCTCTCTCTCGCTCTCTCCTCTCTCTCTCTCTCGCTTTCTCTCTCTCTCTCTCTCTCTCTCTCTCTCTCTCTCCCTCTCTCTCTCTTGGTTCCATTATATTCTTCTTTTGTATTTCAACAACAGACTTGTTTAGTAATTAGAACCTCCACTTCTTGACTTCTGCAAGCGATTTGGGTCAGCAAAAGCCTTCTTACTGATATATCACAGTGACATAATACAGCCGTCTGTAATTTTAAAAAATGTGGTTTCATCTGCATTAGAATTTTTCTTCTCCTTGCAAAGAGATCGCCAGAGACAAGCTCTTTCACATGCTTTCATATCTGGGGGAGTAAAAAGCATATGAGATGGAAAAGAGAGAGGGAGAGAGGAAAGGGGGAGGGAGGAGGGATGGAGGGGGGAAGGAGGAGGGAGGGAGGGGGGAAGGAGGAGGGAGGAAGGGAGGGAAGGAGGAGGGAGGGGGTAAGGAGGGGAGAATGATGGAAAGAGGGGGGGAAGGAGGGAGGAATGAAAGAGGGGGGAAGGGAGGGAAGGAAAAGGGAAGGGGGAAGGAGGAGGGAAGAGAAAGAGAGAGATGGTGAGAAGAGAAAAGAGAGAGGGAATGGAGGGTTCTATTCACTGGTAAAGAGGAGGCTGTCAATTCACGCTGACGCAGTGTTAACATTTGAAGGATAAAAGTAAATACGTTTTTAAAGGCAGAAAATGAAATAAAACAAAAAAAAAAAACAAATTAAATAGGTAAATGAATAATGGTAAAGCATTATTTAATATTCTCTCTCTCTCTCTCTCTCTCTCTCTCTCTCTCTCTCTCTCTCTCTCTCTCTCTCTCTCTCTCTCTCTCTCTCTCTCTCTCTCTCTCCCTCCCCATTCCTTTCCCCCCTCTCCCTCCCTCCCCCCTCCCTCCCCCCTCCCCCCCTCTCTCTAACCATGGAAAGCGATACCAGCGCCATCTGTCGGCAAAAAGATTCCCCAAAGAACTGAAGTCTCGGTATTTCTAACGTATCTGTTTTACGTCACGAACTCTCCTGCAAAAGCCAGGACGGAGTCTTCTTGCGACACTTTTTATTATTTGCAAAGTTGCAGACCGTGGCCCAGAGTGGATGATTTTATTAAGTTAGGACCGTGGCCAGGACTCGCACCCGCTCGCCTGGGGACCCTCTTGCTACTGTGCCGTGTTATAGGGTGTTTTAGTGGCACTGAGTGAGAGAGGAGATAGATGAGGTAGAGTGACAGAAGAAAAGA
>NC_051423.1:28806048-28818548 GCF_015228065.2 Penaeus monodon | reverse complement strand
ATCTACAAGGACACAAAGAGATATACATAGTCGTACAAGCACACGAACACGAACACACACACACACACACACACACACACACACACACACACACACACACACACACACACACACACACACACACACACACACACAAACATTACACACATCACTCATACACAAATACGTACACATATATATGTGTGTATGCATGTC
The DNA here is from genome assembly GCF_015228065.2 of Penaeus monodon. Lineage (NCBI taxonomy): Eukaryota > Metazoa > Arthropoda > Malacostraca > Decapoda > Penaeidae > Penaeus > Penaeus monodon. The sequence goes on along the minus strand of NC_051423.1, from coordinate 28,818,353 downwards.
AAATAGATGGATAGATAGAATGAGAGAGAAAGAAAGAAAGAAATGAAATGAAAAATAAAAGTGCAAGGTATTTCGAAACACGTTCCGTCTCCAAATGAACCAGTCTGAAGTTCTCTCTTGCCACATTGTTATATATTTTCCTATATCGTTTACTGTCCTGTAATGGACACTTTAACACTAGTCAGCGCTTGGTGTTTCTACTGGTGGCAATAATAATAATGGTCACAATAGTGATAGAAACAATAATAATACTAATAATGATAAGGATGATAATGAGAGTATAATGACGATGGTATTGGTTATCATTTTATCATCACTATACCATTACCATTATTATCCTTATTATTATCATTGTTGTTGCTATTATCATCATCATCATTATTATCATTGTTATTATCATTATCATTATTACTATCATTGTTATTATCATTATTATCATTATTAGTAAAGTTATTGTTATCATTATCATTATTATTAGTATTATTATTATTACTGTTATTAAATACCACTACTACTACTAATGTCATTATTTTCATTATTAAATACTACTATTATTGTTGTTGTTGTTGTTATTATTATTATTATTATTATTATTATTATTATTATTATTATTATTATCATTGTCATAATAATAATAATGATAATAATAATGATGATGATAATATTAATAATAATAATAATAATAATAATAATAATAATAATAATAATAAAAGTAATAATAATAATTACTATTATTATTATCATCACCATTATCATAAGAGAGAGAGAGTCAAAGAGTCAGACAGAGACATTGAATCAGACAAAGAGAAGGACCTGAAAATCTGACTTTCCTGCACCCACCAGACTATGCCTCCGGTTAAAATATCTTTTTGTTTCATTCTCAATCCGTACGTGGATCCAGATCCCTACCAAAAACCCAATCAGCATTTTTAGTGGTAAATGAACTAACTGAAAGGCAACACACACCAACAGACGTTGGCGAATGTACAATATAACGTCATATTAAAAGTAATGGTAAGGGCTATTGTGTTGATATGAAGCAGTAACTTTGTATAACCTCCGCACACATAAACATGTTAATATATGAAGAGACAGAGAATATTTGTGTGTGCGATAAGAGAGCGAGAAAGAAAGAGAGAGAGAGAGTGAGTGAGTAAAAGAGAGAGTGAGAGAGAGAGAGAGAGAGAGAGAGAGAGAGCAAGAGCGAAAGAGAGAGCAAGAGCGAAAGAAAGAGAGAGAAAAAAAAAGAAAAATAATTATACAAAAATGACTATGTGTTAACAAAGCAGTCCTTTTGCATGTACATCTTTTAGCGTCGCAACATGGACAAATATTACAGCAAGGTAAAAATACAAATAAAGGTAATAAAAAGCACCGGAAGAAAGGACAATAAAGTAATATACTTTGTCGTCAGTAGTAAACACCAGTCAGTACAGAGTTAGGACCTCTACAAAAGCACATACCACAGGGCAGCAGTATCCATGTAATGTGCATGCTGTACAAAAGAGGCATCTCTAAGATCAACCATGTTTTCTGGCGAAGGAGACAAATATGAGTGTAAAATCATATGAAAGTGGGAATAAAAGAGAGTGGGAAGGATTGTTGAAAAAGGATATTCTCTCTCTCTCTCTCTCTCTCTCTCTCTCTCTCTCTCTCTCTCTCTCTCTCTCTCTCTCTGAAGTGAGAGGAGAGAGGGAGGGGAAGAGTGTGTAAGAGAGAGCATGAGGGGAAAAGGCTAGAGTTAAAATGGGGAGAGGTGAAGAAGACGAGGGGTTGGGGGAGGATGGAGGAGAGGGAAAGCGTAGGCTGGAGTGAAGGAGGGGAAGGGAATTGGGAAATACGAAAGAAGATAAGAGAGGTGAGGGGCAGAGGAGAAGATGGGGAGGAATGCAAGTGTCGAGAGTGAGGAGAAGGGGCGTGCATAGATCAGAGGGGAAAGGGGAGGGGAAACGGGGCTGGAGTGAAGAGTATGAGGCTAGCAGCACGATCCCGCAACTTGCTAGGTTGAGTCATAAAAGGGATAAGTCCGATATGCGAAGCTGAGCCTCGCCCGGGCTATGCCCATGAGGGGAGCCCGGCCTGTGTCGACTAATGCCGACTCGCTCACGTGTGTCAGCTGGTGCTGACGCGGCTGAACCTAGTCCTTACCCGCCGTGGTGCCCAGCCGCAGCAGTAACCTCCAGGCGACAATTGTAACTTTTCGCGTCTGGGCAGGGCGGTAACCGCCGACCCCTCGGATGAGGGGTGACTCCTTAAAGAGATATTGGCCAGTCCATCCAGTCCAAGTGGTAGATGCAATCTCATTTACTAAATTGGTGACCCACGGAGTGATACGTCATGGCTCGCTTAGCTCACTCTATGGAGGGGCGTACCTGTAGCAGCATGACCCCGCAACCTGAAGTTCAGCATACTTGCCAGGGTGAGTCACATCAGGTCCACAGCCTTGTCCTCGCATTCTCACCAGCAGGCGTTTCTCTCGACTCAATACAGAGACCTGACTAGCTACTTCGGACACCTCCCGGCTCCCCTGTTGATCTCCACATCGCCTTCAGCTCTCAGACATACCAGTGGGAACACACACACACTACACTCACTCCCTAAAGAGATATTGACCAGTCCACGTGGTGTATGCCAGATCATCTACTACAAGGCGACTGAGGAGAAACTCAAAGTATGTCTGGGAGTGTAGAGGGGAGGGATGAGATCAGAGTAGGAGTGAAGGGAATGTGAGAAGAGGGGAGAACGCAATCCGGAGTAAGAGTACGTTTGCGAGTGAGGGGAAACATAACCCGGAGAAAGAAGGGGGAGAAAGGAGACCAGAGCCGGAACGAGGGAAAGGAGAACACGCGAGAGGGGAGGAGAGAACGAGGAAGAAGGAAACAAAGAAGAGGGAAGGAAGAAAGGGGAACGAGGGAAAAGAGAACCGCACACGGGAACGAAGGACATGGGGGACAAGGGGTCGGGAACGAGGGAGAGAGGACAAGGGAGAGGGGAGCAGAAGAACAAGGCGAAACGAGTAACGTGAGCTTCCTTAGCAAATCCCCCCTCGCAGAAAGCTGGAAGGGGGGGGGGTCAAGAGGAGGGCTTCGCAGGACTACCAAGAGACAGTCAAGAGAAAGAGTAAGAGAGGAAACGTAGCCAGCGAGGGATTATCTAAGAGGAGTCGTTTACACCAAGAGGACAAACAGACCAAGAGGACGGCCATCCGGAGAGGACAGACGAACAAGAGGAAGAACCATATTCATGTTGACAAATGCATAAAAAGTATGAATGAGAATGAATATCTTTACAATACAAGACATATATTTTTTTGGCCAAGAGGAAGTACATTCAACGAGGAAAGTCAAAGAGGAGAGACATTCCGAGATTAAGATCCAAGAGGGAAGTCAGTCAAAGAGGAAAAAATCGAAGAGGACAGAGAAGTATAGTGGAAGAGAACAACCAAGGAGAGAGAAGAGACAGACAAAGTGGAAAGGCCAAGAGGAGGGTGAAGAAAGGCCATTAATTAAGAGGGAATCTAAGAGGAGAGGCCAAGAGGAGGGTGAAGGAAGGCCATTAATTAAGAGGCAATCTAAGAGGAAAGGCCAAGAGGAGGGTGAAGGAAGGCCATTAATTAAGAGGCAATCTAAGAGGAAAGACGAGGCAAAGAGGACAGAACGTCCTTTAAGAAGCAGTTTAAGAGGAAGGACCAAGAGGAGAGAGAGGGCCATCTATCCGTGCACCCACCCACCCATCGAACTATCCATCTATCCATTTTCCTATCCATACATCCATCTATCTATCCATCCATTCATCCCTCCACTCACACACCCATCCACCCATCCATCCGTCCATTAATTAATTCATCCATCCACCCATCCATCCACCCATCCACCTATCCATCCATCCATCCGTCCATCCATTCATTCATTCATCCATCCATCCATCCATCCATCCACCTATCCACCCATCCATCCGTCCATTCATCCATTCATCCATCCCTCCATCCACCCATCCATCCATCCATCCATCCACCTATCCACCCATCCATCCGTCCGTCCATTCATTAATTCATCCATCCATCCATTCATCCATTAATTCATTCATTCATTCATTCATTCATTTATTCATTCATTCATCCATCCATCTATCCATCCAATCATTCATCCATCCATCCATTCATTCATTAATTCATCCATTAATCAATTAATTAATTAATTAATCCATCCATTCATCCATCCTCTCATCCATCCATCCATCCATCCATCTAAAAATCACGACCACTAAATTCCCTTTTCTCTCTCTCTCTCTCTCTCTCTCTCTCTCTCTCTCTCTCTCTCTCTCTCTCTCTCTCTCTCTCTCTCTCTCTCTCTCTCTCTTTCTTTTCTTTTTTTCTTTCTTTCTTTTCACCGCCATTTCCAAGATAGAAAGTTTGGGGAGATTTCTTAGAATAAAACTTAGAGAGGTTTAACTTATTTCCTAATGGAGTAGGTTTGATTATGTCATTGAATCTTTTTTGCATAGTTATTCAAAATCCGTTATATTTTTGTATATAGACTGATGGGTTGATAGATGGATAGATAGGCACATGCATACAGACAGATAAATAGATAGGTAGGTACGTAGAAAGATAGATAATAATAATAATAGTAATAGTAATAATAATAATAATAATAATAATAATAATAATAATAATAATAATAATAATAACAATAATAATAATAATAATAATAATAATAATAATAATAATAATAATAATAATGATAATAATGATGATAATAATGATAATAATAATAATAATAACTACAATAATTATAATAATGATGATGATCATAACAACAACAACTATAAGGTTGATGATGATAATAATAGTAATAGGAATAACTATTATAATAATAATAATAAAGATAATAAAAATGAATTGATAACATTAAAGACAACAACAACAATAATAATAATGAGAAGAAGAAGAAGGATAAGGAGAAGATGAGGATGATAAAATAAAAATATTCTACAAATACAAAATAGATAAATAGATAGATAAAAAAAACATCTATCCTTTCCCGCGAATCACACCACACACACACTCAACTTCATTCAAAATAACCATTCAATTTACATATAAAAAACTTCATTTCCAACTACAATGGTCTGCGGAGGTTCACTAAGACTTTCAACCTCTCGTGAAGTTTGAAGTTTCTGAAAGAGAATAAGTTGACTGAAGTGTTATCATCCTTGAGTGAACTTCGGGAACGAGATCACTTACAAAGGATACTTCAGTGTGTAAGTTACTTTGTTATGCTCGAGTGTGTGAAAAAGTGTAGTGTGTATTGGCGTGGCACGTGCGAGGGACACTGAATGGTCTTCTTTTTTTCTTCTCTGTCTCTTTTTTTTTTTTTTTTTTTTTTTTTGGTTTTCTCTTTCTTTCTTTTTTTCTCACTGTCTCTTTCTTTCTTTCTTTTTTCTTCTTCTTTCATCTCTCTCTCTCTCTCTCTCTCTCTCTCTCTCTCTCTCTCTCTCTCTCTCTCCGATCTCCTATAACACGCACGAGAGTCTTCTGTTATTGCGGCCGTTGGTGTGAAAACAGAAGCGCAAAAGTTGTATACTGTTTCTTCCACAGAACTGATGCAATATTTCTTCCATCAAGTATGTGATTAGTTTCCTGATAACTGCGCGTTTTTTTTTTTTTTTTGTGTGTGTGTGTGTGTGTGTGTGTGCATGTGCGTGTGTGTGCGTGTGTGTGTGCGTGTGTGTGTGTGTGTGTGTGTGTGAGTATGTGTGTATGTGTGTATGTGTGTGTGTGTGTGGACAAACAGATATACTAGATAGGTAGATAAATAGACAAACAGAAGAACAGACAGATAAATAGATAAACAAATATACAGCAGGAAAGATAAACAGATAGATAGTCAGACAAATAAACAGAAGAAAAGATAAACAGACAGAGAAACAGACAGATAAATAAACAGAACGACAGAAGACAAAGTGTACAAATATAAACACACACACCCATATGAAAGTGCATGAATCTTCTAACCTACCAATAATAAAGAATAACACTATTGCTCTCGACATCTAACAATCATCAGTCCAAATATTGCTTTCATGTTCCTGATCACTGACAGCGCCAACTAATGGGTCATTAAGCACGAACTCTATTACAAGAAATATGAACAGACTGTTTGTTCCATGCACGGGTTAAGGATGATGATAAAAAAGATAAAAAATAAATAAAAAATTGATAAAAAAAAGTCATAAAGCTTGTTCATGAATATTCTGCATGGGTATTTCTATCTGTCTTTTATATATAACTTTCCTATTCAGTGCATATGTATAAAAGAGAAAGGTTAGGCATATGTTGTATTCTGTTTTCAGGAAATGTAATAAATAACGAGCAGGATAGATAAATAGATAGCGAGAGAGAGGGGGGGGGTGGAGAGAGAGAGAGAGAGAGAGAGAGAGAGAGAGAGAGAGAGAGAGAGAGAGAGAGAGAGAGAGAGAGAGAGGGAGGGAGAGGGAGGAAGGGGGTGGAGGGTAGAGAGAGGGAGTTATTTAATAGAAAGATAGATAGATAGGTGGATAGACAAAAAAGGAACGAGAGTAAGAGAGAGAGAGAGAGAGAGAGAGAGAGAGAGAGAGAGAGAGAGAGAGAGAGAGAGAGAGAGAGAGAGAGAGACTGAGAGATAAACAGACAGACAGACATACAATAATATGCACAGAGCTGTAATCACAAATAAATACACACACTGAACTTAAGCCTAAAGCATTTTTTTCCTTTTAACGATGCTGCGTACGGGAAGTGATTGCGTGCCTGAAGAAAATATATTACTGCTTCATGCAACACATAGCGTGGCGTTTCTCCATTGTTAAAAAAGAACAAAGTTCAGCGTGGGAAAAGATAATTCAAAGAAATTCTTAAGAAAGGAGAGGAGAGTTTATAATTTACGAAGCCACGGAAGTAGGATCTGCGTATAGTTTTATTTTTTGATGTTATATTCATTTGTATATTTGAGGTGCCTATGTGTTTGTCTGTGTGGGATTGTGTGTGTTTTATATATGCTATTTTCTCTTCTTTTTTCTCTCTCGTTGTTTTCATGGTGTCTCTGTTTCACTCCACCTTAAAAAAAAAAACTCTCTTGCTTCCCTTCTGACTTTCTTTCTCTTTTCCCAACTTTCATATTTTCTTTGCTTCTCTCTTTCGCTCCCCATCTATCCCTGTTTTCTCTTATAGTCATAGATTTTCCTATCCTTCTATTAATTAATTTGCCCTTTTATCTTTTTCTCTGTTTCTTTATTTTCCTACATATATCTGTTTCCCTTCCTTTCCTCCTCTTCCCAACACACCAACCGATTCTACATAACGTATGGACGCTGGCTCTTGACGTGAAACCTCGGAGCTTCCCCCTCACGACTGCTAGTCCTGGAAGTGACGATGCCAGAGGTTTATGAGGAAATTTGAGTAAGTGCTTAAGGAGGCGTGAAGACTGGGTATCGATCTCGCAGACGGTGGCTTCTCGAGGTTTGCTTGGCAGGTTCTACTTCTCGTAAATGTGTTGTGTTGTTTGGGATTCAGGGAAAGGAGAGGGAGGCTGTGTATAAAGGTTTGTGTCTGGGGGAAGTTTTTTGTTTGGGTCGATAGGTGCTCCGATGGTAATAGCGGATGTGCATGGGAAGCAATTATGATCTACAAAGTGTGTGTGTGTGTATGAGTGTGTATTTATATATGTATATATATATATATATATATATATATATATATATATATATATATATATTCAATTCTGGAAAAAGTACAAAATAGATACAAAGATGCAACACCATGAGAGAAAGAGAAGAGCTGCGTGGCTTCACATCAAAAACTTCCTTCTGAGAAACCTAGATTAAAGTCAGCTGTTTCCGATTTACGAAGTGAGCGGGAAGTGAACTGGAAGACTATGGAACCTCGTGCATTGTGCAACTGCAAGAGCAACATCCCTCGCTGTGAATCATTCGAGGCTGACGTCTGAAGTGGCTTTCGTTTCTGCGCTGCGAGGAATTTTGCCAAGGGATGCAATTTTTTTTTTTTTTTTTTACTAACTTTAAGATTTGTATTATGTAGGAGATAGAGATAGATAGATAGATAGAGAGAAAGAAAGAAAGAGAGAGAGAGGGAGAGAGAGAGAGAGAGAGAGAGAGAGAGAGAGAGAGAGAGAGAGGGGGGGGGGAGAGAGAGAGAGAGAGAGAGAGAGAGAGAGAGAGAGAGAGAGAGAGAGAGAGAGAGAGAAGATGCAGTAAAATATTTCCAGATCATGTCACCTACGACCCTACAACAGTAAAATAATAATAACAATAAAAATAATAATGATAGAATATATCAATAACTGAATGAATAAGTAAATGAATAAACAAATAAACAAGCAAACAATTAAACAGATATTACAAACAATTTTATAAATGAATGGTTAAATAAACAAAACAAATTGAAAGTTTCCGATCTAAAAAAAAAAAATGTTCCAGCGACCCGACTCCCCCCTCCCTCCCCCCACCCCCCCCCCTCCCCCCAATCACCAGGAATCCCCAAAGCCATCACAGAGAGACCGCGACATAGAAAACGGGAAACTTTACGCTCTATCTTCGTTAAATCCGCGAAACATAATCCGCCTGGCTTCACCTGGCTTCACTTGGCTTCACTTGGCTTCACCTGTGACATGAAGCGACGTTTCGAAAAGTATACGACCTCTTGACAAAGGGAAAATGACGCGGTAATGACTACAATGAGGGTAATGCTCCGGTTGCCTTGGGGTGAATAACTGATTTTAATGGACGCGGTTTAAGGTTAAGAGGAAAGGAGAGAGATTGAGTGATGGTGATAATCATTTTCGTGAATAGCATGATGATGGTGATGATCGTCTAAGATAATGACGATAATGATTGTGATAAAGATGGCGATGATGATGATGATTGTGATGATGGCCATGATAATAGCCTGGTGATAATGATTCAGATAATGATGGTGGCGATGCTGATACTGATGCTAATGATTACGAGGATGGTAATGATGATAATAATGATGGTGATGATGACAATGCTGCTAATGGTTATAAATAGGATAATGTCGTTGTCACGTTCTTTGTGTTTATTTATTTGTCTGTTTATTTCTGGGTTTCTTTAACAGATAGGTTTATCAAAGAATCACCAGGAAGCAGTACTAGATGATTCATGTACGGCGGAGCGGGTAAAAAAAAATATTTAAAAATGAATGTCAGTGACTAGAGAGGAAAAGAAAAAGAAAAAGAAAGTATTCCTATGATTTCTGAGATTACCTGTAGGTCTCTCCCCGATCACCTTTTTTTTTTTTTTTAATCCTTTTCCCCCAAAAGATTTACAAGAAAATTGTGAAAAGTCACGTTATAATGTTTCATACTTCTTCTAACGTTATTCCCAGTTTTTGTGTGTTTAATGGATACAATAACAATCGTGATAATGAAAACAATACCGACAATAGTAACAATAAACTTTTAAATAAATGCTTATACTTGCAGCTGACATCGTTATCATTACATCGCTAGAATTTTAATTTCAAATATTTTTTTAACGCACCCCGTTTTTTTTTTTTTTTTTTTTTCATCCATTTACTTGTCATGACGGCTTTATTAACTACCAACAAACTCGATTTCCCAGTTTCATTACTCGGTCAGAGAAATTTAATAAATATGTAACTGATTATCAAGCTAAATGAGTGACGATAATAAAAGAGAAATTATTCGTTTCATGATATGGTTCTGTCCCGTATTTTAGATTCAATGACAAAGACAGTTTTAAGCATAGAGTAGGATCCCCATTCATTATGTTCTATATACTCTATCATATATATAAAACGGCTGGGGAAAACCTTGTTCAGAGTTCGTGGAAAAGATTATATAATCAGTGTAACGTAATAACAGAGAAACGGGAAATATTTACCATTCAATTTTACCCAAACTTTTCGTTGGCGAGCTAATATCTGGCGATTTAATGCTGGAGCTTCCTGACTCCACACTTAGGGTCTATCAGTGTTATAAGCCAAAAGTAAATTGAAGTGATATTAAGAAAATGCAGTCATGAAAATTAGTGCTTAGAAAATGATATTCCCTGCAAACACCACCAAAAAGGAATATATACACAGAGGAAGAATGGGAAAGAGAAAGGGAGAGAGTGAGAAAGGGAGAGAGACAAAGAGAGAGAGAGAGAGAGAGAGAGAGAGAGAGACAGAGACAGACAGACAGACAGACAGACAGACAGACAGACAGACAGACAGACAGACAGATAGACAGACAGACAGAGGGAAAAGGAAAGAAAGATAAAGAGACCGAGTGAGCGAAAGAGTGAAATAGAAAGATTTATAAATGAGAAACCCAAGTCTACCGCAGACCCGTTTTCTATGAGTGATCGCGGTAGGATAAACTCCCTTAAATTTTGCCCAATATCTCTCCGCGTATCCAGAGCCCCAACAAAATGAATTGAACCCTGACCTATGGACGACCCAGCCGTAAAACTTCATCCCGGGCCGTCAGCAATTGCTGAGAAACTGACAAACTTAGAAAAGCTGATGTGTGCGCAACTTCCGGTTGGAGGTTATAAAAATACCTATAATAAGAAGGATAGTGATAATTACGATGATGAGAATGGTGATGATAATAGTGATAATAATGATGACGATGATAAAGACGGTGATAATAATAAAGATGATGGTGATAATGAATGATTATAATAACAGTAATAATAAGTGGTGATAACAATGATAATAAAGATAATGATAATGATAGTAATGATAATGGCACAAATAATAATAGTAGTAGTAGTAGCAGCAGTAGTGGTACTAATAATAGCAATAATAATTACAATAATAATGATAATAATAATAATAACAATAATGGTGATAATATAACAACTATAGCAACACCATTAAGAATAAGAATAACAATTTCTTTTATCATAATAAGTATTATTAGCATTCTTATCAATAATAGAAATAAACAGTAAATAACAACAATAAGAAAAACAACAATACTGATAATAATAGCATTAATAGCAACAACAATAGCAATAGCACTAACGATACCTACAGTCCCCTCCCCCGCCGCCATAAAACCGGTTCAGACTAGCTTGGTCTCCCAGTTCATCACAGGCTCATGAGACGGGGTACAACAAGGGGAAGGGGAAGGAAAGGCTACTGCTAGCAACTAATAGCCTTTCGTCATCTACATAGGCTTAGTGAGGAAGATTAATGTGTAGTAGATTGATGGATAGATAGAGAGATACTGTAGACAGACGGTGGGATAATTAGATTAGGGAAAAAGGCGTGTTTGTTGCTGCTAAACTAGGCAGATGGGTGAATAATGGAGAAAATAGATAAATAGATGGTGCGATCGATTAACAGAGAGATAGAAAGTGCTATGATAATCTAAATGGAAGGGTAAATTGTGTAGTAATTGGAAAATAAGACAGATTGTGCAAATATTTACTAGCCTGTAAATGTATGGTGAAATAGGTAGAAAAATAGTGTAAAGAAACAGATGATTTGATAGATAGATAATCTATCAAGGACCCCCCCCCTCCCTCAGGAAACCAGGATTCGACGACCTCCCTCCCCCACGGAAACCAGAGACCGACGCCGCCCCCAGACCCCCTACGGAAACCAAGAATCGAGGACCCCCTTCACGAAAACCAGGACGGACGTGTTTGGCAATCGTAGCGAGGAAAGGATTATAAGCGGTTTCTCGAAAATGAAATGGCGATGCAGCCCGTGTCGGATTTCCTGGGGGGACAATTTCAAATTTCTTTTTTCATATTTCTTCTTCTTCTTTTCTTTACTTTTTTCTCTCTTTCTCTCTTTTTTTCTTTTTCTTCTTCTTGGCAGATGGAAGAATTTTTTTTTCTATTTCCTTACTTGCAGAAAGTTTCTTCTTGGCTAAGGCGTTGAAATAATTTTCTTTTTCGTCCTGAAATATAGTTTTATTGATTTATTTATCTATTTTTACTAAAACAGAATATAACTTCCTTGCTCTTTCTTCCTAAAATTTTCTAGGTAACAGTAAGGATTTATTCGTTCGTTTATCCTAAGAGACAGAAAATATTTTTAACTACAAAGAGAATTTTGTTTCGTTTTCTCCGAAAGGTCTGGCGATAAATTCATTCACCTAAGAAATAGAGAAACATTTTCCTTATTATCTTCCTTTCCGTTCTTCCTAAAATCCGAAAGACAGATATTTATAATTTTCTACGTAACGATAAGTATTTTTCATTTCTTTTTTCTTCGTCTTCTGAGAGGCAAACGGATCTCCCTCTCTCCGTTCCTTAAAAGTTAT
>NC_051423.1:28784144-28786644 GCF_015228065.2 Penaeus monodon | reverse complement strand
TGTTGTGTTTTATATATATATATATATATATATATATATATATATATATATATATATATATATATATATATATATATATATATATATATATCACATGTCATCATTTTTCCTCCAACATGCCCTAACTAGCCCTGCAACATATCATAACCAGCCTTCCAACATATAACGAGCCCTGCAACATATCATAACCAGCCCTCCAACATATAACGAGCCCTGCAACATATCATAACCAGCCCTCCAACATATAACTAGCCCTGCAACATATCATAACCAGCCCTCCAACATATAACTAGCCCTCCAACACGTCCTAACTAACCCTCTCCCCCTCATCCAAACTTTCCTTACCTTTCCCTTTCCCTTTCATCCGCACGGCCCTCCCTCGGGACACCAGCAGAAAGAAAATAGAAATAAAAAGACGGGGCGCAGACTTTTACAATACGGGGATCCTCTAATAAAAGGAATTTATCATAGGAATTATTGGTCTCTGGAGATTGGGTTTCAGGAAATTCCCTCGAAATCTGACCGGGAAAGTGTATTTTGGAATGTCTTCCTTTTAAAATCGTGGGATTGATTGGTCCAGGTGAGTTAATCGCAGGTGAGAAAGGCAGGAGGAGGAAAGGGAATTAATGAAGAAAAATGATATGCATACAATCACACACACGTGTAAATACGAACACCACTAACGGGTGTGTGTGTGTGTGTGTTTTGTGTGTGTGTATTTATGTGTTTTACTCAGTGTGTTTGTGTGTGTGTGTGTGTGTGTGTGTGTGCGTGTGTGTGTATGCGTGTGTGTGTTTGTATGTGTATATGCGTGTGTATGCGTATATATACTCATACATTAAGTTTCATGTGTTAGGTGGGTGATTCGTTGTCGGCAAAATATTCCTATAGTTTCTCCATCTATCCCATGGTCCAAATCTAGTATGGATTTCACATACATTTATTGTCACAGTTGTCAGAAATACACGCAGTAGTAATTTCAGCTTTACCTGCCGATAATAGTCCTATTTTAAACAAAACTATATGGATTTTAGTGTTTTCGTTCTTATATCTCTTTTTTGTTAATGGTTTTGAAAATAAGAATGAAATTGTCGCATTTTCGAATTCGAATATGAAAACGTTAATGGTGATTTTTTTTACATTATGATATTATGGTCATTTTTGTTTGTGTCGTCTCGTTTTTATTATTATTATTATTATTCTTTATTCCACTTCTTCTCTTCCTCCTCTTCCAGTATTGTTGCAGTTATTTTTTTGATAATTCTCATTGTTGTTTCTAGTAGTATTAATTTAGTTGTTCTTGCTATTATCGTTTTATTGTTATTCATATCATCGTCATTATCAGCATAATTTCCATCGAATTTTCATCCTTTTCTTTTTCTTTGGTGATTTCTCCTCCTCTTTCTTATTCCCATTTTCATTCTCATTTTCATTCTTGTTCTTCATTATTGCCTTTCCCTTGTCATTTTCCTTTTCCTTCTGTTTTCCCATTTTCTTTCTCTATCTCCTTTTCTTCCTCTTCTTTTTTCCCTTTCCCCTTTTCCCTTCTCCTTATCTTCCTCCTCTTCATCCACCTCCACCACCACCTCCTCCTCCACCACCACCTTCACCTCCACCTCCACCTCCACTTCCACCTCCTCGTCCACCTCCACCTCCACCTCCACCTACTCCTCCACCTCCACCATCACCTCCACCTCCACCACCACCTCCACCTCCACTTCTTCCCCCACCACCTCCACCTCCACCTCCACCTCCACCTCTTCCTCCACTCCAGATCCACCTCCTCGTCCACCACCACCTCCACCTCCACTCCAGATCCACCTCCTCGTCCACCTCCACCTCCACCTCCACCTCCACCTCCTTCCCCTTCTCTGTCTCCTTCCTTTCTCCCTTTCCGCCCCCCCCCCCCCCCCCCGCTCTTGGAGAAACTGATTGATCGAACTGTCAACACACAAAGGGAAAACAGCTTTGCTTTTCCTTTGTATGGATTCCAAGGAGTGTTGGTGTCCGTATGCACAGTAATGGCTTTGGACTCACAGAAAATGGCCAATAAGATATGCATTGAATTTTGGAATGCAAATAAAAATGAACTACAATAGGTGTTGGTTTAGAGTATGTGTAGGGTGTGTATGAGGGATGTATGGATTATAAATGAATGAATGAATGTATGAATGTATGAAACGAACACTGTACACACATATACAATTTGTATGTGTGTATTTGTTTGTATGCATATATATATATATATATATATATATATATATATATATATATATGTATGTATATATATATATATATATATATATATATATATATATATATATATATATATAATATATATGTACATATATACATATATATATATATATATATATATATATATATATATACATATATATATTATATATAATATATATACGTAGATATCTATCTATTTATCTATCTGTCTATCTATATATGTATACATATACTGATCTGATCAGAAACTGCATGCATACAC
>NC_051423.1:28774144-28776644 GCF_015228065.2 Penaeus monodon | reverse complement strand
TCCTTCCCTCCCTCTATCCATCCATTAGCTACTTGCTTGACGAAGGCCCCTTAATAACACAACTGCATAACTAAACCAGCCAAAGGATGGAGAGATTAGTTCTTGCGGACTCGGGAGAAATAGGGACTGATTATCATCATCGTTATCATTATCATCGTAATTTTGAAGGTTATGATTATTATAATTATTGTCGTAATACTATTTATCGTTATCATCATTATCAGTTTCTGTATTTTAAGTAATCATCAGTCCTTATTTCTTTAATCTAAACATCTTTATCAACTTATTATTATATTCATCTATCTATTCTCATATTTATATACAGCATCGCTATCAAGATCGACCGCATTGTTATCAGAAGTTTGTTACTTATTTATCTAAAGGGATCTAAATTATATACTTAATTAACTTCATCGTAAATATCATAGTTACCCCTCCAGCCGGTTTAACTCTGCATGACCCACTCATAACCCACTAAGGACTAATTAAACTCAGTCATGCACTAACTTCGGCCATGAGAAATGAGCCGCAAGGTTAATAATTCATGAGAGCTATTTATGAGGTCATATATATATATTTTTTTTTTAACCTAACCATGTGTAATATTTTTGATGTGTAATATTTTTTTCCCCTTATATTTGTATATTGGCATACCTATACGGTCTTTTGATTATTTCGTTATTTGTTTTTGCTGTTCATAGATTATTATTATTATTATTATTATTATTATTCTATTATCATACTTTATTTTTTGTTTCTTTGTTTCTTGTTAATATCATCTATCTATTTTCATCATCATCGCTTTTTCATATTTTTTTCATCACTATTGACTCATTTCTATAATTCAGTCGTCTTCATTAACATTATGTTATATTCATTAACCATCATTTGTTCATCATTATTCAATCATTATTCATGTATTTACATAGATAGATAGATAGATAGACAGATAGATAGATAGATCCATTTATTTTTCCTTAGTATTATTTCTACCAAGTTTTCTTAGTGATTCTTTTCTCTCTTGTCCCTATTTCTCCTTTCGGTTAGTATAATTTATTCATTGTTTTCATTATATATGTATTTTTTTTTCTTTTACTGATTCATTGTCATCGAAATATTTTATCAATCTTTATTAACATTAACTACCATTTCTATAATCTGACTGTCATTATTATCATGGTATCCTGTTTTATCTGTGTAATCTTATTTCAATGATTTTAGGTCTACTCTTTATCTGTATATCTGCTACTATCTATTCTCTTACATTTATCGTTCTTATATACTTTTTTGTGCTTATTATTTCTTTTTCTTCTACCTTTACTGTTTCGTGTTAACACTATTTCATTTTCATTATTATTATTTATCAATATTTCTATATTACAAGCATCTTCATTAATACTGCATTGCATTCATTACCATTCTTTTTATTATTCTTATTACTATCAGTTCTTAAGGTAATTTTTCCTTCTGTATAAATCTCATTCATCTTGAGAAATGCAATTCACCCTAATTATTAAAACCCAACCACGCTTTCGTTACCGTATTTACATTAATACAATTACTTGATCTTAATTTATACAGTTCATTAATTCAATTCAACATTTACTCCAATCTCCCGCCTTTGCTTTCGCCGAGGAATTTCACGCGCAGTTATTTCATGCAGGAATGGGGGTCGAGTTCCGTTACATTGTGTGTGCTCGTGTATGCATACATTAAACGTTGGCGAGAAACGTTTCCGAGAAACGTTTAGTCCGGCTGCCTCCATCGCTGCGGTAATTTGGTCATTTTTCCCTTTATTTTTTTGTTTTTGTTCTTTTTATCTTTCTTTCTATTTTATAGTGGTGTGCAATTGCATACACTCTGTTAACTGTCTCTGAAATGTTTGTGGTAAGTGGGTTAAATGCCAGTGCAATTAAAATGGACATACATACATACGTACATATATACATACATGTGTGTGTGTGTGTGTGCGTGCGTGCGTGCGTGTATGTGTGTGTGTGTGTGTGTGTGTGTGTGTGTGTGTGTGTGTGTGTGTGTGTGTGTGTATGTGTGTGTTTATTCGTGTGTATTAAGATATGCAATATCCACCAACACCACAATTACAAACGAAAAAGTCATTAAAAAATATTCATAATGCTCAACAGTAATAATCACAAAGGAAACAAAAAATTCGCAACGTTACGAGCTGAACTAATATTCTCTTCGGGTGATAAAACCTGAAAGGAAGACTCCAAGTATCCATTTTGGTTTTATTGCTTGAAGAGGAGAGCAGTTTACTCGAAACGTGTCGGACTTTTAGATTTTCCTTTCTCGTGAAGATGTCTTTACTTCATTTTCAAGCCTCATAAGGTTCTGTTTATCTAATTTCGAACGCGGGAGCGGCGTATTATCATTATGCTCACTGTAAAGGAGTTTTGTGTAGTTAATTACGCTTTTCATACAGTAAAGTAAGCCTAAGTAATGTATCTTGATGCCAAGTAACCGGAAGTAATGAGTCTTA
>NC_051423.1:28759144-28761644 GCF_015228065.2 Penaeus monodon | reverse complement strand
GCCTAAAGATGGTGATTAGGGGGCGTGGCTTTTATTCGCCAGATGACGTCATTAGAGGGGCGATGGTGGCTACTTTTGCCTCCCCTCACTCCCCCCCCCCCCCTTGCGATTCCTTCCTTTTGTTTGCTTGTTTGTTTGCTTGTTTGTTTGTCTTTTGTTCTGTATGTTAGATTTTTTTTTTTTTGTCTTGTTCTTCCTTTTTCTCTGTTTTTTTGGTCTCTTCTTCTCTTCTATTTGCTCCCTTTTTCTATTTTCTTCTAAATCTTTCTTCCCTCTCTTTCTCTCTCTTTCCCTTCACTCTTGACCTTCTAGCCTCCCTCCTTTTCCTTCCTTCCTCCCTTCTTTCCCTTCTTCCCTCTCTCCTTCCTTCATTTCTTCCTACCTATCTTCCTTCCTTCCTTCTTTCTTTCCTTCCTTCCTTCCCTTCTTCCCTCTCTCCTTCCTTCCTTCCTTCCTTCACTTCCTTCCTTCTCTCCTTATTTTTTCTTCTCACCCCTTCCGCTCCCCCTTTCCCCCCTTTCTTTCCCCCCCCTCATTATTCTTTCTCCTTTTTTCTTCTGTTTTTTTTTTTCCCTCATTTTCCTTTTTTTTCCCTTTTTCCCCTCACGCCCTCCCTATTCCCCCTTCCCTCCCCCCTTTCCCTCATACCCCCCGTTTCCCCTATATCCCTCCCCCTCTTTTCCCCCTTACCCCTTTTTCCCTTTTCCTTCCCTCCTTCCCCTTTTTTCCCTCCTAGCCCCCTCCTTTCCCTTTTTATTATAATCCCTCCCTCCTCCCCCTTCGCCTTCTTTCCCCCTTTCCTTTTTCCCCCTCTTTTTTTTCCTTCCCCTCCTCTTCCCCTTTTCCCCCCTTCCCCCTTTTTCCTCCTTTACATTTCCCTCCCCTTTTCCTTCCCTCCCTCTTTCCCTCCTCCTGCCCCCCCCCTCCTTCCCCCTCCTTTTATCCCCCCTTTCCTTTTTTTTCCCTCCTTTTTCTCCCCTTCCTCCTTTTCCCCTTTTTTCCCCGCCTCTCCCTTTCCCCTCCTCTTATGTCCCCCCTTCCCCTGCCTCCTCTTTCCCTCCCCTCCCCCCCTTTCCCCCTTTTTATCCCCTTTCCCCTTTTTTTCCCCTTTTTTTCCCCTTAACAAATTTTTTTCCCTCACTTAATCCCCCTTCCCCTAAAAACCCCCCCCCCTTTTCCCCTCCCCCTTTCCCCCCCCCTTTTTCATTTTCTCATTCCCTTCCCTTTTCCCCCCCCCCCTCCCCCTCCTCCTTTCCCTCCCCCCCTTCCTCCCCCTCCCTCTTCTATTTCTTCTCCTTTTCTTCTCTTTCTTCTCTTTCTTCTCTTTCTTCTCTTCTCTTCTTTTCTCTTTCTTCTCTTCTCTTCTCTCTCTTCTCTCTCTTCTCTTTCTTCTCTTTCTTCTCTTCTCTTCTCTCTCTTCTCTCTCTTCTTCTCCCTTTCTTCCCTTCTCTCTCTCTCTCTTTCTTTTCTCTCCCCTCTTTTTCTCTCCCTCTTTCTCTCTCCCCCTTCTCTCTCTCTTTCTCTTTCTCTCTCTCTTTTTTTCTCTCCCCTCTCTTTCTCTCTTTTTTTTCTTTTCTCTTCTCTTCTCTTCTCTCTCTCTCTCTCTCATCCATGCCCAATTTCTCTTCCCTTCCTCCTTTCCCCCCCTTTCTCCTTCCCTCACCCTTCATTCTCCTCTTCCCCCACCTTTCCTCTTCCCCCTACCCTCACCCACCCTTCCTCTCCCCTCTCCCCCTCCCTCTCACCCACCCTCCCTCTCCCCTCTCCCCTCCCCCTCACCCACCCTTCCTCCCCCCCCCTCTCTCCCCCCCCCCCCCACTCTCCCCCTCCCCCATCTCCCCCCCCCCCCCCCCCACCCCCTCCCTCCCCCCCTCCCCCCCCTCACCCCCACTCTCCCCCCTCTACATCCCTCCATCCTCCCCCCCTCCCCACCACATGGAAATGGGGGGATCACTAGTAATCTTGGGCGAAACGTGTGTCATATATAAGGGTTTTTTAATGTTGGGGAACGTTTGTCACTCTTGCCTTTCTTTTTTTTCCCCTCTGTCTTCGTCTTCTTTCTGTCGCCCTGTCTGTCTGTCCGTCTTTTTCCGTCTGTCTGTCTGTCTGTCTGTCTGTCTGTCTGTCTGTCTTCTTCTTTCCATCTGTCGTCTGGTCTGTCTGTCTGCCTGTCTCTCTCTCCTTTTCTCTTTCTTCTTACTCTCTCTCCTCTTTCCTCTCTTTTCCTCTCTCTTCTCTCTCTCTCTCTTCTCTTCCTCTCTCTTCTCTCTCTCTACTCTCTCTCTCTCTCTCTCTCTCTCTCTCTCTCTCTCTCTCTCTCTTTTCTCTGTCTCTCGCTGTTTCTCACCCTCTCTTTCTCTCTAGACAGACAGACAGGCAGATAGATAGAAAACAATAGATCGATGTAAATAGATAGCTCAGGTATAAATAGAGACGTAGATGTGGTAAAAAGACAGACAGACATAGAACCAAACGCAAACATTATACATAAACACATTTT
>NC_051423.1:28751644-28756644 GCF_015228065.2 Penaeus monodon | reverse complement strand
CCTCATAAGAGTTATCTCCTTGATACCTCGATATGGGGGGGAAGGGGAGGGGGTGAGGGTGGAGGCGGAGGGGGTGGGGGTGGGGGGAGGGTAAGGGTAAGGGTGGGGGATGAGGGGTTTAAGACAATCCCTCACTCGCCATATTTTTCCCCCTTTTTCTGACCTCCCGAAGAAGGTCAAGTCGATGTAAAGCCTTTCCTGCCTCTTTTGAAAGTCTCTCTAACTTTTTACACCAAAGTAATATCAACAACAATGGCAACGCACATACATATATACATGCATATAAACATACATAAATATACATACATACTTACATACCTACAGCCATAAAGCAGACAGACAGAGACAGACAGACAGACAGACAGATGGATATACATACATACATATCCACATAGTTAAATATATCCATACATACATACATACATACATACTTACATACATACAGACATACATACATACATACATATATACACTGGCACACATACATACACACATACACAAACATATAATCTCTTCTGTTTATGACGACCTATTTTTTCTTTTTTTTTTTTTTGGGGGGGGGGGAGGTAATGTCAAGATAACAATGCAGTCATCTTTTTTCCCTCCCCTCTTTCCCCTCCCCTCCCCTCCCCTCTCTCTTTTCCTCCCTCCCCCTCCCCTTCTCTATCTCCCTCTCACCAACCCTCTCCCTCTCCCTCCCACCCTCCTCTCACCCCATCCCCTCTCTCTTATCCTCCCCCTCCACTCCCTCCTCTCTCTCTCTCTCTCTCTCTCTCTCTCTCTCTCTCTCTCTCTCTCTCTCTCTCTCTCTCTCTTTCTCCCTCTCTTTCTCCCTCTCTTTCTCCCTCTCTTTCTCCCTCTCTTTCTCCCTTCTATCCCTCTCCTTTCCCTCCCTCCTTCCCTCCCTCCCCTTCCTTCTCATCAACCCTCCCTCCCTCCCTCCCCTTCCTTCTCATCAACCCTCCCTCCCTCCCTCCCTCCCTCTCACCAACCCTTCTTCCCTCCCCCTCCCACCCTCCTTCCCTCCCTCTCACTAACCCTCCCCTCCCCTCCCCCCCTCCCCTCCCCTCCCCCCACGCCCGGACACCCGAGAGGCGACTCCCAAAGGACCAGTGTTTAAGCCTCATCATGGCGAAGATGAAGGAATGGAGGTTCTTGTCTGTTGGGTCGTAAAATCCCTGCCTCTTCTTTAGGTCAAACGGCGCGAGTGCAGTGCGTTTGGTCTGTTTGTTTATGTGCACGTGTGTGTGTTGTTATAGAGTGTGTGTTTTAGGAGTGTGTGTTTGGGTGGGTGGGTTGGTGGGTGGGTGGGGAGTATTTTAAGAGTGTGTTTGTGGGTCGGTGGGTGGGGTTGTATCTAAGTGTGTGTAAGTGCAGGGGGGGGGGGTTGTTGTGTGTGTGTGTGTGTGTGTGTGTGTGTGTGTGTGTGTGAGTGAGTGAGTGAGTGAGTGAGTGAGTGAGTGAGTGAGTGTGTGTGTGTGTGTGTGTGTGTGTGTGTGTGTATGTGTGTATGTGTATGTGTATGTGTGTGTGTGTGTGTGTGTGTGTGTGTGTGTGTGTGTGTGTGTGTGTGTGTTTGTGTGTGTACATGTGTCCCTCTGTGTATATATATATCTGTGTGTGTCTACAGGTGTTAGTATAGACCTGCGCATGAATTGCTTTAAACGACATTACAAAAACATATCAAAATATAATTCCAGAAAATGCAAAAAAGAAACAAAAAACACACACTGACAATTGCATTAAAAATATTTAACAGTATGATCACTGTAAGATACCAGATAGTGCCATGACTGTACCCTTTAAGGACGCCATTTGTAGCATCATAAGTATGGTACTTTCATGAGACCAATTTTAAGGCTGAGAGGACCTTAAATGGAACTTAAGAAAGGGTCGTCTATGTTTTTTTTTTTTTTTCAAAGAGTGTTTTTCATAATTGAGTTTTATTGATTGATCATAATAGGGTTTTCTTAAGTGTTATTGCGAAAGTGATTTTACAAGTGTAGGAGTTATTTTGATTTTTTTCCACAGAAATGTAGAATTTATTTGTAAGAGAAGGATGATTTGCATATGGAAATGTTGGAGATTCTTTTTACTGATAGTTTTTTTTATGATTGATGAAAATGTAAAGAAATTCAACAGGCAAAATTGAATAATAAATAGCAAAATATATAAATGCTTGCTCTGTCCGAAAAAAATATTAGATAAAAAATCCAAATACATGAATAAATAAATACAGTAATATAAATCTTTACCGATAGACCAGTAAACAAATAAACAACCCAAACAACACAACCAGATCAACAAGAACAACTTGTTTACACGACTCACGAAAGAACTGCTTGCACGGCCCTCGCGATCTGCGCTTGAAGGAAGTCATTTTCATCCGGGTTACGAGTGCTAATATACGTCCTGTCAGAAAAGTGTTATTTCCAGGTCGTAAAACAGTTCCTCTGGCGGGTTCGAGAGGCTATATATGAATCCACGAAGGTCATGGGGCGATTTACGAGATAGTGGAAATGTCCGTTACGGTGGTAATGTGTGTGTGTGGAGGGGGGGGGGGGTCTCTGCGCTACGAGTTGATTGCTAGTTTAAAGGTAAATGTGTAGTTTGTTTAAGGGATATGATTTTTAAAAATCGAATTCGATTTGGTAGTCTTCTGGAATAGCTTCGCATAACCAATCGCAACTATTTCGGTATCAATGAATTCCTCTCACCCTTGAGTACACATATATGTAGGAATTATACCGCGGACCCCCCCCCCCAAAAAAAAAAGGCCCCTATAGCAGGGGACGGCATGAATGGCAACGGAGAAATTGGTAAAAAGTGGTAAAATATAAATAATATTCACAGAATCAGTCACTATATTGTTTTATGCATGGGGCTCCAAGCCCCCTACTGTCCCCTGCGACCCCCCCAACCCCGGCCCAAGATAACAAAGAATCCTCCACGTATCGCGACAGGAGAGAGCGTCGGACTGCCTCGGCGCCGGGGCTCCCGCGTGTCGGTCGTGCGCTCGGCCCTGCTGTGAATACGTGGAGGATTCTTTGCTTTCCTGGGCCGGGGTTGGGGGTCGCAGGGGACACAGCCACATGCATAAGACAATAGAGTGACTGATTCTGTGTATACTATTCATATTTTAAACAGCACCTTCCCCGGTGCCTTCCCTGCCCTCCCCTGCTATCGGGGCCACGAATATGGGGTGTGTGGGGGCGGGGGGCGTTCTTCGGCATAATTCCTACATATATGTTTACTACGGGGTCAGAGGAATCCATCGAAAATCATCGCGATCGGCTGTGCGACGCTACTCCAGAATATTATGTTATATCCTTATCTTCCTTTGTGATGACAATATACTCCCATTTTTATTTTCTCACATGCATAAGTATATTTTACATGTGTAAGTATACTTTATGTAAAACAAATAGAGCTTTTTCAGCCTAGGAAACAGTATCGGTAATGTAAATGTAACGTCAGCAATGTTACTGATATCCTAACAATGACTAGCTTCATAGATATACGAGAGATAGACAAATAGACACACAGAAATAGACACACACACACACACACACACACACACACACACACACACACACACACACACACACACACACACACACACACACACACACACACGCCTTTACATCCATACACACTGTACATTTGTATCCCAAGTATCCCACTGCTACATCAGCCAAGCAGCTAACATCCGAAACACCTTCCCCGGAGTATAAAAAGCGACACGGACGGAGTGACCGAAGGACCGGAGCCACAGCAATCAAACGCCGTACTTGTAACTGTCAAGAGGAGACGAAAGACCGCTTTGTTAACGTCCTCAAGTAATCAACGAACAACAAACAACACGAAATATTGGCGGAAAATGGGACTGGAAATGGACAAAAGTTTCATCCCTCTTTCTTTCACCTCTTTTTCTTCTTCTTCTGCTTCTTCTTCTTCTTCTTTATGATATATTTTTTCCTTATCTTTTCTTCTTTTTTTTCTTCTTGTCGCCAAAGTTACTCGAACGATTTAATTGCCTTTTTTTATTTATTTATTTTTCATATTTTTTTTTTATTCTCTTCCCCCTCTTTTTCTTTTTCTTATCAACAACTATGTCTATAACATATTCAGCTTCTAAGGATCAAATTCACAACTATTTCAACACGCTAGTGACACTGAACGAAAACCTAAGAGAAAGAGAAACCGAGCGATCACTTTACGTCAAGTTCCTTTTGTTTCCTAAAGTTTAATCACAATGATCGAGATACTTCGAGGGATAGCAACGCGAGAATTTTATTCAAACATGCCTTAAGAAAGCTCTCTTTGTGATTGTTTCTTAATGGATAATATTTTCTAATGTTTAAATATTAGTTTTTTCTTCCTAGTATTAATTTTCATAAGATATTAAGAGAAGTCTGCTATTTAATTTTTTTTTCAACTAAATGATTTTTTAGCATTTATGGCAAACTAAAAAGACTGAGAAGCAGAGAAGTAACAAGACAGTATATTCCTACATATCAATTGAGAATCAATTAGAGAGAGATAGAGAGAGAGAGAGAGAGAGAGAGAGAGAGAGAGAGAGAGAGAGAGAGAGAGAGAGAGAGAGAGAGAGAGAGAGAGAGAGAGAGAGAGAGAGAGAGAGAGAGAGAGCAGATAAACTGAGTAAGAAAGAGAGAGAGCAGATAAACTGAGTAAGAGAGAGACGAAAAGATAAACAGATATAAACAAACAAATAATAAATATCAGTACCTAACAAACGAAGAAACAGACAAGCGAAGAAACAAAAGAGAGAGAGAGAGAGAGAGAGAGAGAGAGAGAGAGAGAGAGAGAGAGAGAGAGAGAGAGAGAGAGAGAGAAAGAGAAACATAAACAAAGACAGACAGACAGACACACAAAGAAACTACCGAAGCCCCTCCTCCTCGCTGCAAATAGCCAAAGAGACCAGCAAATGACCTCCCTTGTATCCTGCTCGGTCGTTCACACTCCTTCATCACGCGACC
>NC_051423.1:28741644-28744144 GCF_015228065.2 Penaeus monodon | reverse complement strand
CGATTCACCGAGTTTAGAGAATACATTATAAACTGGTGTTAAGGCCAGCACATTCCACAAAAAGCAATACAAATTCTTTACGAAACGTTTCAAAAGCAATATAAATTCTTTACAAAACGGTTAAAAAGCAAAAGTTGTGTGAACGTAAGTATTAAGTGTCATCTAATCAAACTAAATGAGACTTGGCGAATCGCAGTCCTCCAGAGTCCGGGTTGAGTTGCCAGTTTCTTCTTTCCTGAGATTAGACGCGCCACAGGGATGAGTACATAATCAGTTCTCAGGATTCCATTTCCAAGATATTCCTTTCCCATCAGTGCAAATGAAATGATCGGGCTACAATGACTATTCCTACTGGATTATTTCGATACGAGAATCCAGGGTATTCCAAATAGTATCAGTCCTTTCTCCATCTCAGCAAAACATCTTAACAGCAATCGGTTCTCATTGTAGAATTTTGTCAACAAATATGAGAAATACAGAAAAAAATATGTATTCCCTTTATAGCTGTTTGTCCGTGAGAAGCATTAAATTTACCTTATATGGAATTATGTGAAGAATGCTGTATGAAATTTTCTAAATTTCATCTTATTTTTGTGGAAGATATATATATATATATATATATATATATATATATATATATATATATATGTATATATATATATATATATATATATATATATATATATATATATATATATATATATATATATATATATATTATAATAATAATAATAATAATAATATCCATGAAAATATATACTTTACAGACAGAAATTTGTGTTGATATACCTCTTGCATACATATATACACACATATGCACAATCTCGCATGCACACACATACATACATACACACACACACACACACACACACACACACACACACACACACACACACACACACACACAAGGGAAAATACGCAGATGTGCGTGAATGGAAACATATATCTTAGAGTTTTTTTTACTCTTTCTGCTTAAGATATGATATTATTACATAATACCTGACAATGTGAGTAGGGAAAGTAGCTTGAATGGAATTTATTAATATCCTAGGGGGACCCGTGGAAATTCCACGCATAATAGTGAAAGGTACTTTTCTCACCCTCTTTCACCCTACTCCTTCTACCTCTACTCTTCCTCTTCTTTTCCCTTTCCCTCTACATTTTCCTTTCTCGCTTTGCCACGCCCTCTCACTCCCAGATCTTCCTTAAACTCCCTCCTCCTCTCCCACTTTCATCCTCTTGTCTCTTTGCTTCCTTATCCCTTCCCCTTCATCTACCATCCCCCTTTTTTGCTTGGGCCCCATCTCCCTCCCTTTCCCCTTCTCCCTTTCCCCTCCCTTTCCTCTTATCCCTTTCTCTTCCCTTTCCCTTCTCTCTTCCGCCTTCTTTTCCCCTTCTCCCTTCCCCCTCCTTTTTCCATCCTCTCTTCCCCTCTCTTTCCCCTCCTTTTCCCCTCCTTCCCCGTCCCTTTCCCCTTCTCCCTTCCCTCTCCCCTTTCCCTTCTCCCTCACCCTTTTTCCTTTTCAAGTCCACTCAATTTCCCCTCTGCTTCCCCTTCCCCATCTTTTACTCTTTAAGCCACTTCCTCCCCTTTCTCCTTCTCCCTCTCCCCCCCCACTTTCTTTCTCCTTCCTCTTGTACTTCCTCTCTTAATCTCTCGGAGTGTAGCGTGAATAATAAATGTATCTAAACTGTCTAACTACTAAAATGCATCGTATTTGCCTCAAAGATGAAGAATAGAAATAATAATGATGATAATAATAGTGATGATGATAATGATAATGATAATGATAATAATATTAGTGATAATAATTAAAATAGTAATAATAATAAAAATGATAATAGTAGTAGTAGTAGTACTAGTACTAGTACTAGTAGTAGTAGTAGTAGTAGTAGTAGTAGTAGTAGTAGTAGCAGTAGTAGTAGTGATCATAATAATATTAATAATAATGATAACAATAATGATGATTATACTGACAACGATAATATTAATAAAATGATAATGATGATAATGATAATTATTGTAGTAATAATCATAATGATAATAACAATTAGAATAATATTTATTGTATCATTACAGAATAATAGTAATGATGATAATAATAACAATAATAATAATAATAATAGTAATAAAAAAATAATAACAATAATAGAAATAACAGTAATAACAATAACAATAACAGTAATAACAATAACAATAACAGTAAAGATGATATTAATAATGATAACAATAATAACAATGATGATAATAATTTTGATGGTAATAGAATTAAAATAGATTTTTCAATGATTCTTAATATGATGCGCGCCTGTGCGTACGTGTGTGTGCATCATCCTTTTATATTTATGTTGCTAATTATCACCTCATTTTACACCAAAGTGAACTTTGACATGGAATATGATTCCAGGCATAAGATGCCCCTCTTACATCAAAATGAAGAGCCTTCAAGTCTGCAGTCACATGGAATATGATTTCAGGCGTAAAATGTTTGCTCAGCGT
>NC_051423.1:28716644-28719144 GCF_015228065.2 Penaeus monodon | reverse complement strand
TGTATATGTAGTTTGCACTTCTTACTCTATCCTTTTATCGGAACGCTCGAGGTTCAAGTAGATCTTTGCGGATCGCCTTGATCATTCCGGTCTATACAAAAAAAAAAAAAAAAAAAAAAAAAAAAAACATCGGCTTATTGTTTATCGGCTCGTAATGTTGTAGTTTCCGCCCCCACACACCTGTCATATCTTTCTCTCCACCTATCTTGGCCCTTGTGTGCATGGTCTGGTTGCTATTAGCCTGGTCATCGATACCCACACCCCAGGCCCGCGGTCGATGGCGAGGAACCCCGCGGATAGCTAGAAACTCAGGAATCACCATGTCGGGGACCGTCTACAGAATATGGCGCTACGACGAGAACTTCGCGTATACGGCGCCGTGGACGGGACACCGGAAGAGGGACAGGAAGGAGGACGCCGAAGAGGACGGGAGGTGGATGAGGACGCGCGCCGTGGAGGATGACGTCTACGTTGGGCCGTCAAGCATTTCTCCGGGCGTGCGAGTAGGACGGCCTTGGGGGGAGCAATCTATCAGCGCCTCGAGGGCGAGGCGAGGGTAGGTGGCAAAGCGGTGTGACATCTATTAATAGTGAAATCTGCCTGAGCCGGGGTGACATCCATTACTCAGGAAAGCCGGCTACGCAGCTGTTCGCCTCCTGGGTCATGACCTGACCTTCGGCGATAACGAGAAACGCTTGGAGGGGATAACAGCTGTGTCCCCACGCCCAAGGGTGGAAGCGACCCAGAAATACCCGAAGGAGTCAGTCCGAGTCCGTTCCCTGAACCGCAAACACCTTCCCCCTTAGCCCGTAGGAGCTGACGCCGCCTCCGCCACTTCTACCGCGTTAAGATCCATTTTAATCTAAGTGTCTGTTCCCTCAATAAAGTTGAGAAACAGATACTGAGTTTTCCTGTGGACCTGCCAGATAATATAGTGGTATTGTAGTATAACTCAAATTAGAGACCATTAGAGAGAGAGAGAGAGAGAGAGAGAGAGCGTGTGTGTGTGTGTGTGTGTGTGTGCGTCTGTGTGTATGTGTGTGTGAGAGAGAGAGAGAAAGAGATTGTGTGTGTGTGTGCGTTTGTGTGTGTGTGTGTGTGTTTGTGTGTGTGTGTGTTTGTGTGTATGTGTATGTGTGCGAATACACGCACTTGTATTCGTAAGTTTCTCTGCGTGTTCCGGTGTTTGTGTACGCACATGTCTGTATATCTGTCTGTCTGTATGTTTGTAACAGGACTATCATTAGCTTCAGCCAACAGGAGATACTCGTTTCAAACATACATTATACGTGTTTTGATTCTCTGAGAAAAGGTTCTCAAAGAAAACATTTATCTGAAATTCCTTGTTCTCGACTGCGGTGTTACCTTTCGCCTTTCAAGTGATATATTTATATTTGCTTATTCTGTGTCATGTGATCTGTAAAAAGAGTAATGGTTTATCTATTTGTCTGTCTCTCTATCTATCTATCTCTCTGTCTATCAACCTATCTACCTACTATCTTTCTATTTATCTATCTGTCTATCTATATATATAATTATCGATCTGTCTATCTATTTATCTATCTATCTTTCGAACTATCTACCTATACGCATATTTACATGTGTAAATATGCGTATAGGTAGATACTTTTCTTTTCTTTACTTTTTTTAAATAGTTTATTGTGTTGCATACCCCTATTTTTTTTTTTTTTTTTTTTTATGAATCATTGTTTTCTTTGTTGATATTAAAGATTTACACTTGCAGCTTATAGTTTTGGCTGTATGTGTGTGTGTGTCGTATTTAATTACTAGTTATTATGATGATTATTTCATATAATTCTTTATCAATATTTCGTGGAATTAAACCTAAATGTTTTTACTTGCACACACACACACACACACACACACACACACACACACACACACACACACACACACACACACACACAAACACACACACACACACACACACTCATACACACGCACACACGCATACACACACACAAACTATCTCTCTCTCTCTCTCTCTCTCTCTCTCTCTCTCTCTCTCTCTCCCTCTCCTCTCTCTCTCTCTCTCTCTCTCTCTCTCTCTCTCTCTCTCTCTCTCTCTCTCTCTCTCTCTCTCTCTCTCTCTCTCTCTCTCTCTCTCTCTCTCTCCCCTCTCTCTCTCTCTCTCTCTCTCTCTCTCTCTCTCTCTCTCTCTCTCTAGCCTCCGGGCTAGTACAGTGGTAACGTGTCGGCCTCTCATCCGAGGGGTCGGCGGTTCGCGCCCCGCCCAGGCGCGAGTTGTTGCAATTGTCGCCCGGAGGTTACTGCTGTGGCTGGGCGCCACGGCGGGCAAGGACTCGGTTCCGCCGAGTCAGCAGCAGCTGACACACGTGAGCAAAATCAAGCAGACAGTATGTCACACCAAGAATATCCATCGTAATAAGTGGAATCAAAGCCAAACTTAAACTTAAAACTCTCTCTCTCTCTCTCTCTCTCTTTCTCTCTCTCTCTCTCTCTCTCTCTCTCTCTCTCT
>NC_051423.1:28697128-28699628 GCF_015228065.2 Penaeus monodon | reverse complement strand
GGTAAAGGGGAAGGTTGGAGCAAGGAGGCGCAAAAGACTTCTGGTTGAGGGGGAGGTTGGAACAAGGAGGCCAAAAGACTTCTGCTTGAGGGGGAAGTTGGAGGAAGCAGGCATAAAAGAATTTGCTTGAGGAAGAGGTTGGAGCAAAAAGGCGTGAAAGACTTCTGGTTGAGGGGGATATTGGAGCAAGGAGGAGGGAAAGACTTCTGGTTAAGGGGGAGGTTGGAGTAAGGAGGCGCAAAAGACTTCTGGTTGAAGGTGAGGTTGGAGCAAGGAGGCGCAAAAGACTGCTTGTTGAGGGGGAGGTTGGAGCAAGAAGGGAAAGACTTCTGGTTGAAGGGGAGGTTGGAAATCTTGTTAGGAAATCCCGGTGCCTTCAGTATTTTATAATCTGTTCTTTTTTGTTTATTTTATTTTGTGCTTTTAAAATGCTTTTTGTCTTTATATATTTCTTTGCCCCCATGGTTCACACATTTGCTGTTTTACTGTCTTTAATTGTTTTAACTATCTTAAATATATGTTCTCCTGATCTGAACCTTTATTAGCGCTTAATGAGTTCCTCGCCAAACGGTGACAATTTCTGTAGAGGTAAAGACCCTAAGTAATGACAATAATAAATGACATGATTTAACGATCTTCAACTTTCAAATAACTTTTAATGGAAAACAGTGACTCCTTAAATAGTTAAAGGAAACAACACTAAATACAAATTATTAAAATAAAGAATATGATTCAAGAAAGCGAGGTTTCCTTACCTGAGGATTTATTCACCAACAAATCTAAATAGAGCAAACAAGTGTGGGCGTTGCGTTGTGGGCGCCTGGGCAATAACTATCCCGCGCACGGTGACAGTAGTTTGACTGTTACCGGAGGAATGTTATGCAAACATTTGTTGTGAACAATCATAAAGGGATTTTTATGTAAACAGACCGCCCACAGAACCCTCTGTTGGGTGAAGAATAAGAGAAAACCACAGTAATAGTGATTTTTTAATTTACGCCCTCTTCTGTTATGGTTCCCCTGTACCTGAAAGGATAGTGGTTAACAGAAGGTAATTAAAACGTAAGAAATTAGAGACAGTGGAAGCGAAAGCAAATAGTGAATTAAGAGCATCCTGATTACGCCTGAGTATAGCTGAGACTCGTGAGTATGAGGTGCTATCGCTTGCGCGTCCTGCCTTCGGTTTAAGCACGTTTACCAACTCTGTCATACACATACTCCACACTCATACACGCACACATACACGTCTGTCTTTCTGCACACAATTGTATTTATATTTCACACACATGCATAAATATACGCGCCTTTTGTAGATGTGATGGTGGTGCCCGACTGCTGCCTTGTGATACACACACACACACACACACACACACACACACACACACACATGTATGTGTGTGTGTGTATATATATATATATATATATATATATATATATATATATATATATATATATATATATATAATATTATATATATACATATATATATATGTATGTGTATATATATACATATATGCTTATATATACACGTATATATACATACACATATATAAATATATGGACACACACACACACACACACACACACACACACACACACACACACACACACACCACACACACACACACACACACACACACATAATATATATATATAATATATATATATATATATATATGATATATATATATATATATATATATATATATTTAAACATATGTGTACATTTATATATATGCGTGTATGTAAGTGTATGTGTCTGTATTATATGTGGTGTGTGGTCCGTATCATGGGCGGTCCTTCACCACTGGGACCAGCCCTGTTAAAGTAATACTTAAAACTTGTCAAAATAAAATGAGCAAACGGAAAAAAACATAATATGTGCAAAGGGATTAAAATATTTCTGAAAAAATAAAGGGGTTAACTCAGAGTCAAGGAACTGGAGTAAAACAAACGTAAAATACAAAAATGAAAAAAATCTCCCTTTTTTACAGGAATCTACATGATATCTCTGGGCCCTTACGTATCAATCACCGGCTAAAAGAGGAAAATACATAAATCCCTGAATACTTATCTCGTATAGAGCGATACAAAATAGGTCGTCTCAATTCCTTTTTAATGCTCGTTTTTACTTTATTTTCGTCTTTTTTCTTTTTGTGTTTTATTTTACAAAGATAAAGAAGAAATATGTGTCTATATGTATATGTATATATCCATATATATACATATATATGTATATGTATATATATATGCATATATATATGTATATAAACGTATTTGTCTATAGATATGCAGTATATGTATATATATAATTCTCTGTTTCTGTGCATTAGCTGGTCTTGCCTGGGCAGGGTCAGCTTGTTCTGATTCAGTTTCTGGCACTGAATCAGCCTGGCTAGGCTCTGCCCGTGAGGGCATGGCCTGGGTTGGAGTGGGGAGGGGAGTCTCGACCTGGGGTAGGGAGGATTGGGCCCCCCCCATGTTTTGGGCCCCCCCCACT
>NC_051423.1:28688566-28693566 GCF_015228065.2 Penaeus monodon | reverse complement strand
AGGAATTGGGCCTGAAGATGCTCGCATTTGTTGACCTAAAACTGTCACGTCGGAAAATGTAAGAAAGAAAGTGTGGTTCGCGGGATTTTTTAGGGGAAACTCGAATAAATGTTTATTATGATTATTGTTATTAGTGGTAGTAGTAGTAGTAGTAGTAGTAGTATAAGTAGTAGTAGTAGTAGTAGTATAAGTAGTAGTAGTAGTAGTAGTATAAGTAGTAGTAGTGGTAGTATAAGTAGTAGTAGTGGTAGTATAAGTAGTAGTAGTGGTAGTATAAGTAGTAGTAGTGGTAGTATAAGTAGTAGTAGTAGTGGTAGTAGTAATAGTAGTAGTGGTAGTAGTAATAGCAGTAGTGGTAGTAGTAATAGTAGTAGTAGTGGTAGTAGTAATAGTAGTAGTAGTGGTAGTAGTAATAGTAGTAGTAGGGGTATTAGAAATAATATTTCATTTAATTGGCTATAAACACATACGTATACACAGAACAAACACAGACACATCAATTCGTACACACAGATACACACATTACTTGTTTTCTTCCAAAGGAATTTATCAATATAATTGAGAAAAGGTTTTAAATAAAAGCTATAGGTTTCCCTTCAATTTCGAAATATCAGGTTTTGATGTTGATTGGTTTTCTATGTTTGTATTTTATTTTTTATTCTTATTTTTGTACCTTTTTTTTTTCTTTTTCACGTTACATTGTTTTTATCTTTATTTTTCCCCTTTTTGTTTATTTCTTTTTTCTCTCTCTCTTATTTTTTTTTTTTTTTTTTTGGGGGGGGGCTTTCTTTAACTATTCTATTTTCTTTATATATTACCTCTTTGCCTTTTTCATTTATCTCTCTATTTACCAGTTTCACTTTTTTCTCTCTCTACATCGTTTCTCTGTATCTCTTTTCCTCTTTCTTCATTTTTTACTTTCTCTTTCTCTCCTTCTCTTCTTCTCTCCTTCTCTCCCTCTCTCCCTCTCTCCCTCTCTTCATCTCTCCCTCTTTTATCTCCCCCCCTCCCTCTCTTCATCTCCCCTCCCTCCCTCTTTATCTCTCCCTCTCTCTCTCTCTCTCTCTCTCTCTCTCTCTCTCTCTATCTATCTATCTATCTATCTATCTTTCTCTTTCTCTCTCTCTCTCTCTCTCTCTCTCTCTCTCTATCTCTATCTATCTTTCTCTCTCTCTCTCTCCCTCTCTCTCTCCCTCTCTCCCTCTCTCTCTCCCTCCCTCCCTCCCTCTCTCTCTCTCTATCTCTATCTCTCTATCTATCTATCTATCTATCTCCCTCTCTTTCTTTCTTTCTTCCTTTCATTCTCTCGTTCTAATCCCTTTCTCTTCTCTCCTTTTCTTTGACTTTCTTTTCTCGTGCCGATTTTACCACTCTGAGACAACCATTACCAGCCTAGTTACCCGTAATGACCTACTCACGCTAAATTACCAACCTGTTGAGTGTGGAATCCTTAGAGAAGTACAAATAGGAGGGGGAGAGAGGGAGGGAGGGGAAAGGGTGGATGGAGGAGGGAAGGGAAGGGTGAGAAGGAGGGGCGGTGGTAGAGAGAGGCAGGGAGAGGGAGGGGAGGAGGATGAAAGGGAGGGAGGGTCACTGTCGACCGCTTGCAACCGTCCGCCGCTTTGATTTCCCCAGATTCCCGTCCTTGTCTTCTCGCCCTCCCGTCGGCTTTCGAGACGACCGTATGTAACCGCTTCGAATGACGCCCTGGAGTACCGCCGAACTACCGAAGTGACAGCTACTCACACGCCCGAATGACCGAGCTACCTGGTACAACCTGGTAAATAAAGTCAGAGCACTTGGAGGTCAGGCAAGGTAAAGGTGACGGCAGAAAGGCAGACCGAGGAACAGGCGCCGCATTCTAACCGCTGACCATTAAAATCACCGTTTTACCAAGTCATGTACCCCTCGTGCGGTAACAAAACTCTCCCGTTTCCCCGTAATGTATTTCGTGCTAGCAGAATAGAACAAAACTTGGTAGTGAATTCGCGATAACAAAGTGATAACTTTAGGTGTGACTCGTATTGGTGATCGCGAACGGTAATAAGTTGTATAGTGTTGCGTTGTTATTTTTGTTTTTGTGTGTTCCTTTGTTTTGTCGTGTTGTTTTCAACTTTTTCTTTGTTTGTTTTTCTTCTTTTAGCATGATTTTTTGACGCTGCACCGTATATTTTCATTGCTTTCGCCTACGTTTATCGGAATACAAGTATGATTATTAGTGTTTCTTTTCATTCCCCTTCAAAAGTTTATAGCAGTCAGGCTAAAGTCTGGAATATAAACTGAAAGTTGAGAGTGAGTTTATTTTAGTACTAAGAAGTAAAATGAAAAAAGAGAAATAGGTGCTACCAATGAAACAGTACATTAGTTAGACCACAATATCTATATGAACTCTTGCTGGAGGAATGAACATAAGTCTCCCAAAAGGAAAGAACGGCCAAATTGCCATACGTTTTTGCAAGATTCGGGGCATCCAGTCCCGTGGTGGAGGCTGAAGAAACAGTTAAGTTACCCCTGTTTATGCTGGACAACTCCCTGGAAATCTACAGAGGGAGGGGGAAGGGAGGAGGAGGAAGGATGGAGAAGGTGAAGGAACTAGGAGGAGGAGGAGGGGGAGGGAAGAGGGAAGAAAAGAAGATGAAGGGAAGGCGGGAAAGGAGGGGTAAGTTGGAGAAGGGGGAGTGAGGGAGAAAGAGAAGGAAATGGGGGCAAAGGAGGGGTAAGTTGGGAGAGGGGAGAGGACGGAGAAGGGGAGGGAGAGGGCGGGAGGAAGGGTAGGATAGAAGAGGAAGAGGTGAAGGGGTAAGTTGGTATAGGAAGGGACGAGATTGGGGGGGGGTCAGGAAGGGCGAGGGAAGGGACGGGGGAGGGAGGAGAGGAACAGCGAGAAGGAAGGGGAGACGGAGGGAGAGAGGAGTAGGAGGGGAGGGGGAGGAGAAGGAAGAGGGGAGAGAAAGAAGCAGTAGGGGGTGGGAGTGTGCGTGGAAGGGGGAAGAGAAGGAGAGAGAAAGGAATTAGTAGAAATGAGGAAGAAGAGGGAAAGGTGGAAGAGAGAGGAGAGCGTCTGGGGAAGAGACAGAGAGGAAAAGAGAAGAAAAGAGAGAGAGGGCAAAGGGGAGATGAAAAAGGAAGAACAGAGGAAAAAGAGTGGAGAATGGGTAAGGAGGAAGGGGAAAGAGGGGAGAAGGGAGAGAGATGGAGAAAGAGGAGGATGGTAAGCGAAGGAAGAAAGAAATGAGGACAGGGAAGAGGAACGAAAGGAGGGAGAGAGAA
Source organism: Penaeus monodon (assembly GCF_015228065.2). Lineage (NCBI taxonomy): Eukaryota > Metazoa > Arthropoda > Malacostraca > Decapoda > Penaeidae > Penaeus > Penaeus monodon. The sequence continues at coordinate 28,690,296 of NC_051423.1, read as the reverse complement.
AGGAGGAGAGAGGTGAAAGAGACAGTAGGGAGAATAGAGGAATGGGGATAGGGGGGAAAAATGGGAAGGGTGGAATTAGAATATTGAAAGAAAGAGAGGAAGAGAGAGAGAGGAAGGAAAGATGGTAGAGTGGGAGGAAGAAATGGAAAGAGATACGATAAAAAAAGAGAGAGAAAACTGGCGAAAAGAAAAGAGTGAATAAATGAGTAAATAGAGGAGGATAACTAGAGAAACATGGGTAAGATTAAGATAATAGGAGAGAGACGCAGAGAAAATGAAGGGAGCGAGAGAATGGGTAAACAAACAGTACGAGAAAGGAAGAGAGGAAGAGAAAAACAAACAAAAAGAAAGGACATCCGCGAGAGGAAAAGAGAGAGCGGGGGGGGGGGGGAAGGAGGATTGAAATTCGCAATGAAAATGGCAAAAATAAATATATAAAGATCACTGAAAAGATATATTGTCACAGAAAATAATGTATATTACTTCCATTACTCTGAAAAACGTTTATTTCTTCATTTTCTGTGATAACATTTCTTGGAGAGAAAAAAAATCACTCTCTTAACAAAGAAATTATTTTATACGTTGCATATGAATAACATCCAATCTTCGTTTCTATCCTTTTAAAATATTTGGGTAAATATTAAAAAAAAAAATATCCAAGCGGCTGATTAGAAAATATTACAATAAAAACAACAAACACATTTGGATGGGCACATAAAAGTAAATATAGCAAGAGATACAGATACATACACAGAGATATAGATATAAGCATTTGTGTATACATAATACATACAATGTACAGATTGACATAACTCTTTAAAAATACATCAGATGAAATGATAACAAAGACATACAAACAAGCATACAAACACGCATACCTAAATTACACATGTCTTTTAATATCAATTCTAATGTCACTGCCACTGAAGGCCATGCATATACCAAAATGCAGCTTTAATTATACAAAACACAGTAATACATTTTACTGACAAGGCTGATATAACGTGTGCCAATAACTGGACTGTAAATATTGTACATACAATTTATATTTTTAGCCCAGTGTCCTTTCTCCTGGGAGGGAAGGCTTTGATGATGATGATTGCAATAAAGGTGATCGATAATAATGACGATAAAGATTATCTCGATAACTGATGATAATGACGATGATGATGGTAATAATAATGATAATTGTAGAATGAATAATAATAAGAAGAAAAATAATGGTGATAATAACAATAATAAAAATGATGACAATAATAATGATAATGGTAATGGCAAAAAAATAATAATTATCATGATAATATTAACCATTAAAAGCAATGATGATAATAATAGTAATGATAATAACAATAAATTATGTAATAATCATAATAATGATTAATAATAGTGATAATAACAATGATTAATAATAGTGATAATAACAATGATAATAATAATAAAAATGATAATATTAATGATAATTATAACAACAAGAATAAAGATAATTGTGGGGGGCTTAGGAGACCCAATGTAGGGATCCCCCCCTGCTATGGACCTCAGCCCTCGCCGCAACCAATTTTGCAGGGTCTTTTCTTCGCCCTCTATCCTTTTCCTTCTCTTCTTCATCCCCTTCTGTCCACTTATCGTGATCGTTGACTCATTTGAACACCAATACTCATAACAGCAACAATAACAATGATACTAAAAACAGTAATGATGATGATGGAAGAAGAACATGGCATTTTCTCGCC
>NC_051423.1:28673566-28681066 GCF_015228065.2 Penaeus monodon | reverse complement strand
ATAAATAGACAGACAGTCGGGTAAGTAGCAGAGAAACACAAGCAGAAAGAGAGACAGATAAACAGACAAAGAGAGGAAAAGTGAGAGGGAGAAAGAGAGCGAGAGAGAAGAGAGGAGAGTGAAAGAGAGAGAGGGAGAGCGGAGAGAGAGAGAAGAGAGATAGATAGATAGAGAGAGAGAGAGCAGAGAAGAATATACAAAGTACCTGTCCAATATCAACAGCTATTTCCATGACCTCTTTCTACAACAATAGTTTTCAGTGTGTTTGATTATGGAAACCGCAACTAGAAAAGACTAAACTAAAAAGCAACGAAACTTTACCAATTCTTTTTTTCTAGAACCCCCTTTCCTTGTGCTTCGCCGTGGCAATAACCTTAATAACTAAAAGTTTGTACCACATTAACTCGGAATATCCCCTATGGCCAAGGGAAGCAATCCACACGTAGGAAGGTGTCGGTGTGGGTGTGTTCATGAGTGTGTGTGGATATTACAGCTGCGGATATTTTCACGGGGAGGGAAAGCAGTGAACGTGTATTCGTATCTATGTTTGTTCTCTCTAATCTAATAACTATTCTTCTGTTTATATATCAAACTGCATATCTATCTGCCTATCTATCTGCCTATCTGTCTTTTCGTCTAACTGCCTGCCTATCATATCTATCCATCTATCTATATATGAATATATATATATATATATATATATATATATATATATATATATATATATATATATACATATATATATAAATATATATATATATATATATATATATATATATATATATATATATATATATATATATATATACATATATATATATATATATATATATATATATATATATATATTTATGTATGTGTGTATGTATACTTATGTGTATATATACATGTATGTGTGCATAGATAGATAAATAGGTAGAGTCATATATATAGATAGAGAGATAGATAGCTATATATATATAGCTAGCCACTGGGTGTCCAAGCCAGCCCAAGTCAGTGCTGGTCCCAAGCCCGGATAAATAGAGAGAATGATTACCTAAAAGGTAACACCGGCACTCTCCGTGGAAAGGAACTGGGAACCCTACCACGTACTCACTCCAAGAGCATCACATGAAAACCACAATTAAGTATCATGCTGTGACCACGGCGGCTCAGACATGAACCTACCGTTAAAAAAAAAAAAAAAAAAAAAAAAAAAAAAAAATATATATATATATATATATATATATATATATTTATTTATTTATTTATTTATATATTTATATATATATGCATATATATACATATATCTATACATATATATGCACATATATCTATACATGCATATATATATATATATATATATATATATATATATATATATATATATATGTATATATATATATATATATATATATATATATATTATTGCACAGCTGCTCATCGACCATCGACCTGCGTACGACCTTCAACTAATTGCATGACCTCTGCATGACTTGACGCCGCTTTACTCCGACTGCGACGGACAAACGGGATTCGGAATACGTGGACGAGACATGGGGGTTTGTTCGGTTTCGGGCTTCGGTCTGGTCGACTCAGAATGGGTCGTATGGGGAGTAAGGGCGAGGGAGGAGGAGAACGACCTTGGACGGACTTGTGGAAGGAGGTGACTATGGCTGGGCGGTGGTCGCGGAGCAGGGTTGTGGTAATTTACCTTTTATGTTTGTAAGTTGGGCTTATTTGTTGTGCTGTATCGCAGTATAGGTTCATTTCAATATAAATATTCTTTCTGGTGTGTTATGTTAATATATGTTTGCTGAAGAGGTGATTTTCGTATATATTTTGTTATCCGGTGATTGGTGTAAATACAAATTAATTATAAAGTGGCTTTATACTCCTTACCTTTGCATGCTTACATTATATTACTTTAAAATCGACAATACTATAAAAAGGAAAGGCTAAAGTGAAATATTAAATCTCTAACAGATTATTTTTAACACGGAAAATATACAAGCCGAGCATATTGATGAGTGGCTGATTAGCAAATATAAAAAGGCTAGAACAAAAGAGCTAGCATGTGAATTAATGATTTGATAATCTTAATGAATAACAGGGCTAAGATATAACAAGCATAAATAAATTTAATTAACAATAATTAAGAAGTGATTGCAGCCGCAGTAACACACAAGAATATATGCACACAGTGGATTGTGGACTAGAATTAAAAGAAACACAAGGATATTTATAAATTACGCTTGACACCAAATTGTATCAACTTAGATTGGGTTCTGTTATGCGCCTTGTTCTGCAACAACCGGTGTCATTGTTAATGAACGAAAGCTACGTAACAAAATCGGGGGCCTGACCGGGATATCCTTTGTTTCTTTGCGATTATAAGTATGCTGTTTAATGTAAATAATTGCTGAAATATATTTGTTATTGTAACGGGGGGAGTAATATTTTCGAGATGCCTTTTGACGTTGAACATTTCCTCGAGTCCTTACAGTGGAAGCTTTGGTGAATTTGAGAAAAACGGATTTGCTGAAAGTTGCTGAAAAAAAAAATGAATTTACTGTAAGGAGAGGTTCGTTTCAGATAAGGAATGAGTTGATTAAGTATATGGTAGATGATGGGTTGTTAGATGCCAGCGCACTTGAATACGTGGAAAATGACAGCGACTTGGTTAGGATAAATTAACTTGAACTACAAAATGAATACCGTATGCGTGAGTTAGAGGTACGTCAGAGAGAGAACGAGTGCCAAATGCGTGAACTAGATATACAGAGAGAAATTAAATGAAAGGAGTTAGAGCTCAGAGGGGCATCATCCACTGTTGTGCCATTTGACATATCTGCTAACGCAAAATTAGTTCCCCCTTTCCAGGAGAATACGGTAGATAATTATTTTCGATATTTTGAGAAAATAGCAAGTAGTTCTAACTAGCCTAAAGAACAATGGACGGTGCTGCTTCAGTCTGTCCTTCTGGTAAAGCTCAAGAAATTTACATGTTAATGTCAGTAACGGATTCTCGTAACTATGATAAAGTGAAGATGGCTGTGTTAAAAGGATACGAATTGGTGCCGGAAGCATATCGCCTAAAGTTCCGTAATCTGCGGAAAAGGGACAATCAGAGTGTTTTGGATTTTGCTAGAGAGAAAGATGGACTGTTTGCTTGTTGGTGTGAAAGGGATTAAGTGGATAATGATTATGATAAGCTATATCAACTGATTCTTGTAGAAGAATTTATGAAATGTCTACCTGACCGTATTAAGGTGTATTTAAATGAAAATCGGGCAAACGTGTTAGATGAAGCTGCTAGAATGGCAGAATAGATGCTTTGATCCATAGAAATGTTGAGGGTCCTAAGACTATTGTAAAACCACAACCCACTTCCCCGACAGGTAAGAATGAATCTAGAGGTGATAAAAGAGAGACCGCCAGTCCTGGTCATATCTCCAGTAATGATAGAAAGAAATCAGTTCGTTGCTTTAATTGCAAGATGCTGGGTCATAGTGTCAGCAATTGCTGGTTCTTGAAAGATAAGAAGTCCAAGGACGTTCCCGTAGCTCTTGCCAGCACAAGATTTAAGGATGTAAAAAGTCCAGTAGATGTCAATTTGCTTCCTGATACAGATAGATTTAGAGATGTAAGGGATGAATTCAAGCCGTTTTGCTCAGAAGGAAGTGTATCCCTGGTGGGTGATGAAAGTGGTGAGAAGCCTATTGTAATATTAAGAGATACAGCGGCGTCGCAGTCACTGCTCTTGGAAGGTGTATTGCCACTAGCGGGGAAGACTTCGGACGCTAATGTCGTCATAGCCGGTGTTGAGTGCGGGCATCTGATTGCTCCGTTGCATAAGGTTCATCCCAAATCTCATTTCTTGAATAAAGAAGTAACTGTGGGAGTGGTGCCTAAATTACCCATAGAAGGTGTATCATTTATATTGGCAAATGACTTGGCAGGAGAGAAGGTATTTGCTAAACCCAAAACTAATGCAGCAGTTCTAAGTACTCCAGACCTAAACGACGGGGAACAGCGTGTTCCCTGCTTATGCGGTCACGAGAGCCATGCGGGAGGCTGGGCGTGTCGGGAACGACCCTCCCACGGCAGCTCGTGCGAGTCAGTGCGTGTTTATAAAAGGCAAGGTATGTGGTGAGAGGTGACGATAGAGCTTCACTGTGTAACTACGAGACTGAGGCTGGTGATGACCAGCTAAGTGGCTTCCCCGTTGATAAAGGGAGGCTTGTAGATCAGCAAAAATGTGACGCATGTAAGATTGCTGAATTAGCCGGGTCAGAAAATGATGTGTCAGATATACCTGTAGGTTTACTATAAGATGATAAAGTAGAGGCCTCGTCGCGTGGGTGCGGGAGACGTATGGCACGTGATACACCAGGTCGTTGTCCCAACACTTTACAGGTCACAGATCCTTAGCCTTGCTCATGATTCACCATCGTCAGGTCATATGGATATTAACAAAATATGTAGAAAAATAATGAACCATTTCTGTTGGCCGGGGTTACGTAGAGATGTTGTAATTTATCGTAAATCATGTCATCAGTGTCAGGTCGTGGGAAAACCTAACCAGACAGCCATGCGACGGATGGGCCTACGGCATCAGGTGTCAAGCGCGTATCACCCAGAGTCGCAGGGCGCGTTGGAGAGATTCCACCAAACACTGAAAAATATGGTAAGCATTTATTGTCATGAGAGGGACGAGCAGTAGGATGAAATGGTTCCGCTCTTATTGTTTGCCGCTAGAGAATGTGTGCAGATTACGCCGGGGTTTATCCCATTTGAGCTTGTGCTCGGTCCACTAAAGATGTTGAAAGAGAGATGGCTAGACAATGATAGGTCTGATATATCAAACCATGTAATGGACTTTCGTTTGAAACTCTGCAGAGTATGTGAGCCGGCAAGAGCGAACCTCAGTGAGGCCCAGAGACGAATGAAGGCGTGGTACGACAGAGATGCTCAGGCACGATCTTTTTCACTGGGAGAAAAAGTACTGGTCTTCCTACCTTTCCCTGGGCAGTCACTAAAGAAGATCCCCTCGTTGATGTGCCTCACTCTAAATTAATCAACTCTGATATTCTTAACAGTCTAGACAATAAGCTTGTTCATCTAGATTCTTCTAAACAGCAGCAGCTGACTAACTTACTCTTGGATTTTTCTTGTCTATTTTCTGATATAGAGTAAATCCCACAAAATGTAAGCAGATGAAGGATGAGATTCGCTATATGTTGGAAAACGGAATCATTGAGCCCAGTGCGAGTGCCTGGAGTTCCTCATGTATACTAGTACCCTAGGCTGATGGTGGAATTCGCTTCTGCACGGATTTTCGAAAGGTGAATACGCTAACAAGGGACGATTCTTATCCTATACCTCGTATTGATGATTGCACTGACCATGTGGACACGCCCAAGTTTTTAACTAAGATAGATATGTTAAAGGGGTACTGGCAAATCCCCATGACAGGAAGAGCGAAAGAAAGATCTGCCTTTGTGACGCCAGATGGACTCTTTCGATAATGTGTAATGCCGTTTGGTTTAAAAACAGCTCCCGCAACCTTCCAGTGTTTAGGTCAGAGACAGGTCAACGCTTTGAATAGCAAGACTGATGCAATAGAAAAGTACCTAGTATCCAAGTCGAAGAGAGAGGTGATGAGGTTCCTCAGCATGGCTGGCTACTATAGGAGGTTTGTGAAGATTTTTTTCTGGTATTGTTGTCCCACTGGCTGATTTATTAAAGAAAGAGGAGGTTAAATTTATTTGGTCAGATTCCTTTGAAAAGACATTTAAGACCGTCAAAGCCATGCTGATGTCTTCACTCATCCTTATCTCACCCGACTTTGAGAAGGGTTTCATCCTGTATGTAGACGCTAGTGACACTGGTGCTGGGGCTGTGTTATGCCAGGCTCATGCAGCTGGTGTTGATCATCCAGTGTGTTATTTCTCCAAGCATCAGGGAAATTAAGTATCATGCTGTGACCACGGCGGCTCAAACATGAATCTACCGTTGAAATAAATAAAATATATTATGTGTATATGTATATATGTATATATATATATATATATATATATATATATATATATATATATATATATATATATATATATATATATATATACATGTATTGCATATACTATATACAAAAGGCAGAAGCAGAAGAGAAAACTGAGACTGGCAGATTGCTAAGTCCATAAATATCTTTGCAGAAATAATGAATGAACATAAAAGTGATACCAAGTTACATTATAAATGCACATTTTAAGTAAAAATCTTCATTATCAGTTCATTCTAATCATTAGCATGGGTAATAAGACAGTTTTCACTATCATCATAATCATCATCTTCATTTTATCACCATCATTAATGCTGTTGTAATCTTTATCATCCATGTTACAGTGATCACTGGCGCTGTTTAAAAACAGCACTAGTTATGCAACATATCATCTCTGTCAATAATATCATCATTATCATGTTGTTGTTGTTGTTGTTGGATCCTAAAATCTTTAGAAATGTTCAAAGTCTCTCCTGTCTTAATCAACTTTCTTCGAAGCAGCATGACATTATGGGAGACGAATCTTACTCTCAACCACGTAAACGGTATTCTTATTTCAAACGACATGCGAATCAGATGCGGAATCTTCCAGGGCGACTCTTTTTCCCCTCTTTTATTCTGTATGGCACTTCTCCCACTCTCCCAGCTTCTTAACAACACAGGCATGGATATAAGGTCATGGACAAGAAGATCAATCATCTTTTCTATATGGATGACTTGAAACTTTATGCTCAGAATGATGGTGAACTGGAAGGGTTGTTGGAAACCGTAAAAGATTTTAGTGATGGCATAGGTATGGAGTTTGGTCTCGATAAGTGTGCTAAAGCAACCTTTAAGCAAGGAAAACTAGTTACATCTGACAATATCGAGTTAAGTGTTGATACTGTAATAAAGGAATTAGATTAGGAAGAAACCTATAAATATCTAGGAGTAAACGAACGTACAGAATGCATCCGAAGAGTAAGGTCAATCCTGAAAACGGAATTAAACTCAAGGAACAAACTAACAGCAATCAACACTTTTGCAGTACCTGTGGTTGCATATAGTTTTAACGTGATAGACTGGAACTTAAGTGAACTCAAACAAATTGACACCAAAATTAGGAAGCAATTGACATGCAACAGAATGTATCACCCTAAATCAGACGTAGACCGTCTGTACATCCCTAGAAGTAAAGGAGGTAGGGGGATGATGCAGTTGGAATTATCGTACAAAACAACAATGATTGGTCTCTTGCAATACTTAGATCTAACCAACGATTGGATGCTTCAGTTAGTTAAAGTACATGAAAACTCCAAAAGGTCACACTCGGTAGTAAAGGAATCAAATAAGTTTTCTCTGGAATTAGGTATTGAGAGCGAAAACATCGAACATATGTCGCCAACATTGGCTGCTAAACATAGAAGACAAAAAGCTAAGAAGGTCAGACAAGAAAAACTTGAATCTAGGTGGCATGA
>NC_051423.1:28653566-28656066 GCF_015228065.2 Penaeus monodon | reverse complement strand
ACAATTACTTCCCTTTTCGCCGTCATTAATATGAATTCTTTTTCTCCTCCTGAAGTATCAGATATCTCTATTTTTCAGCTAGATTATCATTTCTCCCTTTTTCTTTAAGGGAATTCATATCTCCTCCCCCCCCCCACCCCTAGAATTGATTAATTCTTCCCCTAATTCCTCGTCAATAGCGAGTGTGTTGGTCTTTTACTCCCCTGGATTTTTTTTAAATGTAATTCTTTTCTCCCCAGAATAGATGTTTCCATTTTTCTCCCATAAGAATATGAAACACGACCCTTTAGTACAATAATAACTCCCCCGACTTCCGCCGGGCTGTCTTTTGCTACCCTTGATTAGAAAGAATGCAGCTATTCTACTCTCCTAAATTAAATAATATAATAATATGAATGCCACCCTTCTTACCCTGCTCATAATTAATATTTTTCCCCCTAGAATTAATTTCCACTTACCTTACCCTACCTATTTCTCCCCTAGAATTGATAAATCCTTCTTTATCTTATCCTATTGTTGATTTCTCCCCTGGAAATCCTAAATCCTCCACTACCTTATCTAGCTTTTTCTTTCCTAGATAAATAGGCGTCCTTATGTGCAATTCTTTGCATTTTTTTTCTGCCGAATTTCAAGTGATTTCAAGTTTAGGCTCCGCTCACACAGGCGTGCCAACTTGTACATTCAGATCGCTGACTCGCATGAGCGACCCATCGCCGAATATGTAAAATGCTAAATACTTCTTGTATTTTATTTTGTAATTCTTCATTTGGCCATTCACGGAATATTAAAAAGATATCTCATAACGAAACACACGTGAAAATGGTGTAAGATTATACTGAAAGGTAACGTTAATTTCTATGCTCAAAAGAGTCGATAAAACATAATACAATTGACCCCAAAGGCAGCACTGTTAAATGGGGGATAAATAAGCGTCTGAATTTCTTTACGTGGCTTACATTTATCTTTATACTCGCAAGAGACATTTTATGATTATTTATTTGATAAGAAACAAGAATATAAACACTGCATGTGTTTTGAGCTATATCAAATGGCAAATAGATGAATATTGTCCAAGTCAGAGTCACAGTCAAAGCAAAACGTTCGAGTTTGTATACACTTTAATGGGCAGCAAGTGCTCATTCGATTTTTTTTTCTTTCTTTTCTTTTCAAGTGCCCTGTCCTACAAGGACGTTGGCGATCATTGATTTTCCATGATTTTCTTGGCAATTTAGAGCGGTGGTTTGCCGTTGCCTTCTGCCCGGTGTTTTTATCGAGTCACCATCTCTATTTACCAGGTTCTGGGACCGTCACTGACTTGGGCTGGCTTGGCCACCCATTGGCCAGGTAGGCAATCGAGGTGAAGTTCCTTGCCCAAGGGAACAACGCGCCGGCCGGTGACTCGAAACTCAGATTGCCGTCGTGACAGTCTTGAGTCCGATGCTCTAACCACTCGGCCACCGCGGCCTATGGTCCTTCGAATAAAGCTCCATAAATACTAAAATATTGCCGTTTCTTTTTGTTTTCCACATAGATGATATCAATGATATATGATAATAACGGTAATAATAATGACTGTAGTAACAGTAACGATAATCATAATGATAACAATAAAAATAATATTAACTATACCAATAATAATTATTATTATTATTAATATTAATATTATTACTATCATTATTATTATTATTATTATTATTATTATCATTATTATTACTATCATCCTTATCATCATCATCATCATCATCATCATCATTATCATGATTCTCATGATTATCACCATCAACATCAACATTATCATCATCATTATCATTATCATTATCATTCATTATTATTATCATTATTATTGTTATTGCTATCATTATAACTATGGTCATCTTTTTTCTAGAACCAGTTTGCCTCTTCAAGCCCGTTAGGTATCAAGAGATTCCTAGCGATACATACTTACGAAACACAGCAGGAATATTCGACGTAATTAATGAATAAACACAATATGAATGTCGTATTTTTACTGCTGTCATCATTGGCGTTGTTAATATTATTATGCTTTATTGTCATTATCATTGGTGTATTATCATTTACAATTATAATATTAAACATCACCACTATTTGAATAATAACCTTAACAATAATGATATGATCAATCAAGTAATTTATGCAATTTAAGTAAAATAGTTTTTTTTTAGAACATTGAAGTTAAACCCATACGTCTAGCATTCAAATCTCAATTACCATTATAACCCTATTAATTCTCATACATGTAAAGAAAACCGTCGCGCAAGACAGCTCAGTGTGAGACAGTTGGTTGTGTTCAAGCGGCATGACACTAAAGTCTATAAATCTCCCTTGCCTTACCCGTTTTTTCTTCCCTAGAACTAATTAATCCTCCCTTACCTTATTCAGTTATATCTCCTAGATATTATAAATCTCCTATGCCTTATCCATTTTTTTTTTTTTTTTCTCTCTCTCCCCTAGAATCGATAAATTCCCGTTGCCTTACACT